>NW_015090967.1:1613773-1718288 GCF_001431845.1 Calidris pugnax | reverse complement strand
TTTTTTTTTTTTTTTTTTTTTTTTTTTTTTTTTTTTTTTGGCCGGGATTTAACAAGCACACATTCCTTGAGGACTAAAAGCCTGCCAAGACTGAATTTTTAAATCCAAACCATTTTGAACTATCCAAGAGAAAGGACAGCATCTGCATGCATTTGTGTCGTTCTTTGTTCCTTTGTGTTTTTTAAAACAGAAAAACTTCTTCCATACTGACTTAACTCTAAAATAAACTGAATGGATTTCCTTTAAATTATTGAAGTTGTCCTTCCTCCCACCTTCATCCACAAGATTAATTCTGAAGTTCCTCCATTACAGGAGTCATATGTACCTATGAGTACAAAATCAGTGCAAAACACAGTTTTGTAAATGTATCACAGTGATGTTAATGATGACAAGAGAAGATAAACAAGTAAATAAACCCTAGCACTTCTTCAGAAGAAATGTAAACAGAAAGGTAACCTATTCCATTGTGTAGCATTTGGCAGATAAAGAATGCTACTAAAAGCATAATGGAAATGCCACTAATTTGGTGCTTTTGTGGTATTATATAATTAATTCAAGTAAATTTTGATCATTGCAAGCATGTACAGAAGTGAAAAGTGGGCACAGAGTATTATGTTCACCATAGTCTATAAACTTAAAAAAACAACAAAAAAACAACAAACCAAGCAACCCCCCACTGTCCGAGTCATTCCTAAACAATATCAACAAGCTGGTAGTGATACTGTGGTGGAGGCCAAACCTGTTCACATTCTACTACATTCAGCAGAGGTACTTTTGATTTGCTACCAATAGGTAGCAAAGAGAAAAGTATATTACACAGTATGCAGGTAGTCCTAGTGCGCGCCGTCTACACCAACACTTCTTCAGGAACCTTGATACATCTGTCTCTCAGAAATGCCATATGACCCATCAGACATCTCTTTGCTTCACTCAGAGTTGCTGTTACCACAATTCAATTACTGTAATTTATTAATCTCAGAACCATTGACGTCCCAGAGAAATTTAAACTTCCTTTCTGTCAGCTGCCTCACAGTTTCTTCTTTTCACAGTTTCTTCATATTGTCTGTTTTTAAATGAAAGACTACTAATTTTTCACTTATTCTTTGCATAGGTACTTTCATTAGACATACACGACAGAACTATGCAGATTTTTCCTCCGATTTCCCTCCTTTGGCTAATGGCCAGAGTTGTGCAGAAAAAAATGTGTAATTCTGGATGCAGCTAATGCTGTGATGATTCGTGAGTACTAGGAACCACTCTTGCAAAACTCTCCATGTCCCCTCTTCAAGACCAAACTTTGGGGTTTGGTTGTTTAAGGTCATTAGTTTCCCAGTTATCACCCATCAACCAAAAGCAGGCAAAATGCTTTCAGCCTGAGCTAATATATTTTGACAATAGATTTACAGAGTAGTTTGTGTTTCAGTTCTCTGCTGCTTCAAGACAGTATTCCAGATTTTCTTAAGGTGAAGTATCTACTTCTGGATTCAAAATCACAGGTTTTGTAGAAAAAAAATCGATGGTTAAGAGGACTCTGGAAAAAAATATTAAACAGCAGCTTTTTAAAGGCATAAATTTTGACTTTTAAAAGTAAATTCTGCTTCCGCCCCTGTCTATGCTTAAAATAGGGAAACTGAAACCATCTGGTGAACTTAATCCTGTTAGAGTGAAATACACAGAATCTTGCATGACATCAGGCCAGACTTCTCTAGGTAGGGTTCAAAGTAAAGGTATGGGTCCCACATCTCAGCGTGGATGCTTTGCAGAATGCCACAGGGTAGAGCATTTAACATGCAAGAAAGGAACACAGTAGATTAGTGAGACCATGTTATATGATACAGTCACCACACATTCTCTGACCTTTGCAGGGTATAAAACATCAACAAGGAGTACATACAGCCACTTGGAAAAGTCAGAAGAGGCCCAAAACGGCAAGTTCGTCTCAGAGAGCACACAAAGATGGGAACAGTAAGAGGTACTTCTAGTCTTCTCTATTATCTATACACTGCAGGGGATTTTGCAGAGGAAAAAGGTAGCTGAGGGTTTGGCTTGACAGGCAATTATTTTCATGTGAATATGAAAGAAAAGCAAGCTATTAGGAATCATGTTTCATTCTTCAAACCTAGTCACTTGTTTCCAGTAAAGTTTCTGAAAGAGGTTAACAACTTTTAATATATTAAAATATTCACTTCTCTTAATGTAAACAACCTGAAACCCTGGTATTTATTTCTCCAGGCTCCAGTTTGTAAAGGGACTTAGCTCAAGGCTCTCTCCCCTCAAAGGTCTAAAGTAGATGTGTATTTGTGCTCAGCTAGAGTTAGAAGCCTTGCAATAATCTATGCCAGAAAGAATAGCAACCCCATGCCAAAGTTGTCTTTAACTGTAATTACCAAAGACGATGAAAGAGATTTGCAGAGGAGGACCTCATCAACTCCTGCCACTCTCAGCAGTCATCAAAGTTTGAAATGCTTTTCTTAAGAAACAAGTCTCCACATAACCAAGCAACTATGAGCTGGAGGTGGGTTATTTTTGTGGATGTGAATTTTGATGCAACTGTTCACTACAGGGGTTTGAAAGCTGATGTAATGTTGAACAATTTTTACTCCTTTATATTCACACCCCTTAATAACCACTCTTCTGGGGCAGACTCTGCTTTCTTCACTGTACCTGTGAGAAAAGTATGCTGTTGGCCTTTCTCCTACCATGAGGTCTTAGGCTGCATCAGCCCTCCCCTTCCCCTGGTGCCAGCAGGCATGAGGCCCTGCTACACACAGACAGTAACACCATCTTGCATCTCTCTTTCCTCACCCTGTTGCTCTTATCTCTTTCCAAAATGTTGCACAGCGCTATGAACCCTTCTCATTCTCAATACAAGTTCTGTGTTTGTCCTTCTCCAGGGAAAAGAGAGTCTCTTTTATTCTTTCAGCATATCCCTTTTCCCATTAAGGGAGCATAAGGGAAGGCCATGGACACCAAACTGCTATGAAAAAGGAAGATGCACCAGGACTGCATTGACTTTGAGTTAACTTTTTCAAATTGTCTGGTCAGGTCGTCCCAACTTCATGTCTGTATCATTCAGTTGACAACAAATTGAAATGATGTGTAAAAATGTTTCCATATCCCCTTATTAATAAGCACCTTGCCTGCCACTATGAGTTGTGCAGATGCACGAGTGTGCTGCCATGCAGCTTGGCGTTGCAACTGCAAAAAATCTTTAATTCTTTATGTTTAGGAGACTGTCTCCTAGAGACTTCTGCACCTTTTCGAAGTAGTGAAATACCAGAAATGTTACAGGAATGGCTAACTTTGAGAGAAAAAAATGGGCACGGATAGACAAGCCAAGTTTCCCTGTCAAATTTAGTTACAGATCTTATGAATATTCTTTCTGCAGGAATAAAAAAATAAACAACCTGGAGGCAAAATACCAACTTGAATCACTACACTTAGGAGGCTAGCTAAGCAAATGAAAACATGGGTACTGATCTGTGACCACCAAATGCCTACTTTTTGCATAAATAGTGTTTTCCACAATCTTCTTATTAGGGAATCAATTTTTCTGATGTAAATAAATGTATCATACTTGGCATGAATGAACCCATGTTAACTTCATGACATTCAACAAGGCTAAGTGCAAGGTCCTCCACCTGGGTCAAGGCAATCTCCAATATCAGTAGAGGCTGGGGGATGAATTACTGAAAGCAGCCCTGAGGAGAAGGACTTGAGGATACTGGTGGATGAAAAATTAGGTATGAGACAGAAATGTGTGCTTGCACCCCAGAAAGCCAATTGTATCCTGGCCTGCACAAAAAGGAGTGTGGCCAGTAAGGCAAGGGAGGTGATTCTGCCCCTCTACTCTGCTCTGGTGAGACCCTACCTGCAGTACTGCATCCAGCTCCCCTGTACAATACAGACATTGACCTGTTAGAGTAGATTCAGAGGAGTGCCACAAAAATGGTCAGAGGCCTGGAACGCTGAGAGAGCTGGGGTTGAAGAAGGGTCCACAAGGCAAAAGTCCTGTTTAACTAACAATTTCCTTTAATGACAAGGTCACACAACTGGTTGAGTAAGGAAGCCAGCAGATGTGTGGAGTTTCTGTTTTAGCAAAGCTTTTGATAGTGTCTCTCACAGTATCCTTCTGGATATAAAGTCCACCATACAGCTACACAAGTCCATAATACATTGGGTGAGCAACTGACAGGTCCAGCTCAAGGAGTTAGTCACATAAGGCTGGTGGCCAGTCACCAGTGGGGCTCCCCAGGGCTCTGTTTTAGCGACAGTGCTCTTTAATGTTTTGATAAATTATCTGGACGCAGGAATCAAATGTACATTAAGTAAGTTTACTAATGACATTTAATTAGGGGAAGCTACGGACTCCCTCAAAGGCAGAGAGGGATCTGGATAGACTAGAGAGCTGGGCAATCACCAACGGTATGAAATTTAACAAGAGCTAGTGCAACATTCTCCACCTGGGACAGGGTAATCGTCATATACATATCAATTTGGGGATGAAAAGCTGGAGAGCAGCCCCATGGAAAGAGATCTGAGGGTCTGAGGGTTGGCAGCAGGTTGAACATGAGTATAACAGCGTGCCCTTGTAGCCAAAAGGGTCCAATTGCATCCTGGGGAGCATCAAGCACAGCATCAGCAGCAGGTTGAGGGAGGTGATTGTCCCACTTGGCACTGCACTGGTGTGGCCTTCCTCAAGTACTGTGTGCAGTGTTGGGTGCCTTAATCTAAGAAGGACATCAAACTATGAAAGTGTGTGCAGAGAATGGTTCTACCCTTCAACATAACCAAGATGTTGAAAGGTCTCAAGGGCAAGACTTAAGAGGAGCAGCTGAGGTCTCTCGATTTGTTCAGCTTGCTGTGTGTGAAACTAATGAAAAAGCCATCATACTGGGTTTTACTCTGTGAAACGCTGTATATCTAGAGTAAATTCACTGGAATCAAAAGAATGGAATACAGCTATACACATATGGAATATGACTATACATTACTTCAAAGAGATGGTGTTAAAAAAGAAAGAGAAAAGGAAAGCATGCCTTTGTTTAATACTTAGCCTGAATCAAACCCAACTGACTGTTTAGGAATTTGAAGGACAAGTAAATAGTGTTTCTCAAAGATGAAGTCCCTTTCACAGTGATACTAGTACAAAACAAATACTTGTTTCTGGATACCCGATGCTTGTTGAAGTTGTGTTGAGTGCTCCCTCCAGAATACCATCCAATCTCTTCTAAGGTTTTGTTTATACTGTAGGCTATAAGTGCAAGAAATAACCAAAGTAAGCTAAAGGTTGCTAGCCCACCTATGGATTTACCATGTTGGCTATTTCTAGCAGCCTAGCCAAAATAACATAGAGCCCAGAGAAAGCTAATATATCTGTTGGTCTTGCAGAGATAAGCTTTTCCTTCTAAAGGTACTATTTGGCTCATGTCACATTTTAAATTCTGGAAGTTTGTTGAGGGGTGCAGTTCAGATTTGAGAATTTTATTGGAAATGTTATCCAAACAATGATCAGCTGCTGCTCCAGCAGTGCTCCAACCCACACAAAGATCTTACTCTGGGTAGCTTCTGCTATCCCTGGAGTTGAAGGCTTGAATTATATTACTCAAAAATAAGGCAGACCTTGGGCTTTTGTTGTACAAATTGTTGAACAGGTTTCAATTTTTACTTTCAACTTCTTCTTTGCATTATTCAGAGCCATTGACTGTTATTTTCTAAGTAACAGCTGGTATTAAATGACACTCCCTAAACTTTCAGTAAAATACGACTGGTTAGCCCAATTAAAATAATAAAGCCTGAGAAAAATAGAGGAAAAGAAGGAGAAAAATTTGTCAGAGTGCTTTCAGACTATTGTTTGTTTTCATGCATTTAGTCTCTCATGTTTGTCACTACAGTATTTTTTACTTTCTTAAGAATCTTGTATAAAGTGTCTTTAGCTTTAGATTTGTGCACACAACACAAATTGCAGATATACAGAAAGTAATTACAGTTGCAAATGTTTTTCAGTTGCTTGCTAGCCAAGCAAGGCAAAAAAAAAGGAAAATTAAAGAAATGCCTTTCAGCAAAACAATGGCAAGTGGTCTCTTCACAGTCCAGGTGGAAAGAAAATACAATACCAAATCTCACCTGGCTTGCTATATCACAAAGATAGAGTTTAGAACATAAGAGCAGGCCCAAAAGTACTAACACCCTAAATCTGAACATGCCTGAGCTCGGATCTGGATCCAAGTTTTGCAGCTGGTCTTTACAAAAGAAATCTGCTGAAGAGGAACTCAAGTTTCCCATGATTTGAGGAAGTCTGACCCTGGGTCTGAATCGCGTGTGCTAGGCCAGCTCCACTGAATTGCTTATGCTTTCTCATGTAGAATCTATCGCTTGGGGCTTTAGAGAATCACATCTTAACTTCTTTTTTATAGGTAGTAAGGCTTACAAAAACTCCACATCATGCAAAGGTCTGGCTGATATAATTCTTTTTCAGTTAAATCCCAGAACAGATTTATTGAAAGAATTATGAATATACAAGAGCTCTTCCAGTGAACCTGGACTTATGAACAGTATATCATCCAAGTGAAGGCTCCACAGGCATTTTTGTTAGGTAGGCTACTTCTCAACAGAGAGACAGATTTATGGGGACCATATTCCTCACTCATCTGTAGGTACAATGCTGACTACCGTTCATTCTAACACAGATCAGTTGCTCACCCAAAACACCAACATATAACATCCCTGTGGCAACCCTAGCAATGGATTATACGAAAAAACACCAGGAAAGTACTTCATATATTTTTAGTTACTTTCCTGAGGAGCAGAATGCAGAAATTAGGATAGCCAGTGCAACGTGACTGTTTCTCCAAAGACTACCAGCAATCATTGCATAGGTTACAACGCTGATCTAGATTGGGTGAAATTTGCAGTTTTTTACAGTATTAATTCAAATTTAAGATTGTTGCTTGCTGTTTCTGCACTAAAAAGAGTTAGAACTTTAATCTCTCTCAAAAAATGGAAATGTTTCTCCATCAAATGAAAGCAGGAAATGCTCTTTAATTACAGATTTGACTAATCCCAGAGTAAACAGTTTTAAAAATTTCCTTTTTGAAATGCTGCTAGATGGCACAGCTTTAACCAGAAGCATCTGCAACCTAAATATACACAAAATCTCTTCCAAATGTTGAAAATCATCTGATATAGAATGGAGGATGTCCTGTATAGATTAAGCCAGCCCCAGTTGTCAACTGAAACAGAAAACAAGCCATCCATTGAGGTATTCTAAAGGTCATTTGCAGGAAGTAATATGCTAAGCTAGCATACCAATATAGTTTTGATCAGGGTAAGGAGAACCATTGTCCAAAATCATTTGGTAGCACAGATGACCTAAGAATTTTATGATATTGACTGTAATCCCATTGAGTGACACAGTATGCTTCATCAGAATGCTATTTACTTTTGTGAATGTATTCAGGAATTATTAAATCATTTGTGCAAAAATGTTTTGCTCTTTATTCTACAGACCTTGAGATAGCAAAGGGCTTGTTCTGGAGGTCATAAAAACCCACAGTATTTGAAATTATCGTTCTGGCCAACATAGGTGCATCTCATAAAGTGGCATAATTTGTCTTATTTAGTAGTGTTGGGATTAGAACAGGCTGCATTTATATCATTGCACAATAATTGAGATAATTTATGTTAGCTTCTATCTGATAAAGAAGCAACCCAAAAAAGAGAATAACTGTTCCATTCTAATTTTCTCTCAGAAAGTTTAAAGGACCTTTCATCAATGTTAGATGTGAATAACTTCAGATTCTCTCACAAGCCCCTGAGAAAGACAATTCTGTGAATGTAACCAGAAACTAGGGGCCACAGCAACGTGCTTTGACTAAATTCTAGATTCAGTTGTGAAGGAGCAACACAAAAGTAGACAGTGTTTTGGTATCAAAGCTATATACAGCTGAAATTTTAAAACAGTATTTTTAAAATATGTAATGTCTGATTTATCCTCTTCTCAGTGTTAGTCAGTGTTGTTGTAATGGGTTCTTATTCGATTACTTAACTTGAAAGTAACATGTATAACACATCTGCTCTATCATCTTCTGACAGGCACCAAGCCATTTGATGCTTGATTTCTGAACTGCTAAAATGAGAAAATATTACTCATCAATGAAATAAATCAAATTTATTTGGGGCTTCTTCTGTCTTATGAAAAATGTCACACAGCATAAGATTGACCAAATTTTAGCTAATTTACTTAGTTTATTAAATGTAACCTCTAAAGGTACCTCTCAGTGGCTATTTTACTGATCAATAGAGACAAACTGTCATAAAACTGAGAGTCCCTCATGTAGATCTACTGTTTTCATCATCCAGAATGCAGTGGCAGAGGGCTGAACAACAAAACTAGTGAATCACAGCTAGTTTAAGCAGCAGAGCTGGTGGAAAGGGTATTTCACACTGGTGGTTCACTTGTGTTACCAAAAGGCAGCCATCAACAGAAGAAAGGTAGGAAGTTATATGAAAAGGGGAAAAAATATATTCCAGCAAGTAATAGAGCCAGTAGGAAGCACCTAAACAAAACTGGGATTGCAACTCTGTCATGTGTGTTCCTCTTTTCTTGTTTTCTTTTTTTTAAATATTTTTTAAAAATCTCTGTCACTTTTATTACCGAGGGAAACTTGTCAGGAAGATGTTAATGTTGGCGTTCTTCTGTTACTAAACATACATCCCTTGTCTAATGGTGTGAAAACCTCCACTCTATTCAGCAGTTTACATATGATTTCCCAGAGTTAAGAGTGATGATCTCAATTTTTTACCCCTTAACCCAGATTCAGTACCTATGGCACTCTATAACAAGCTTAGCACTGCTATACACTCACACAAACTGTTCCGGCTTCGTGCTTGAGCCAGAGACAGCAGCAACAGTAACAGGTTTCTAAGAAGACTGAAAAACCCACTACTTATTATCTGCTAAAATAATTTCTTTTGCAATTTGAAAATGTATTCCATAAAGGGAAATTCATGAATTTCAGATATCTAATTAACATTCAGCCATTTATTACTCAGTTTGAGTTTGCTTGAATCAATATGCATACTATTAATACCTGGACTGAAAGTATATGAACAGTATCAATCACTGTACTGGATGATAGACTCCAGCTCTGCTGTGCAATAGACAAACTGCAACAAATAATAGCCAGATTTCAAGGAAGATTTCTGTCCACCTGCTCTGCCTATGTATTTCCAGTGACCCTGTAGACAAAGTATTCAAAAACTAATAAAACTTGGCTCTGCATGGAAGCACAACAGTTGCTAGTTTGGCCCTCAAGAAAAACAGGAGTGGTCTGTTGTTCTCCACTCTACAGGTTTTGACCAGCAGTGCTGCCTGACAGTTGATGACAAAAATGAGCTAGGTGAGGAGTTTCTCATTCCCAAGTTCTGTATCCAAATAAAATTTGACACAAAAACCTAACATTTAAAGAAGCCTTGTCCTTTGGTGTAAATAACAAGAATATCTGAAGTAATAAAGAGTTGATGCCAACAAAGAGCAAGAAAAGCATCGTGCTTTGACGTTTAGCCCAGTCTTTAGCTTCTAATTAGCCAAATGGGTCTTATTCTGCCAGCAGACTGAACTGATGCTGCTCGCTGTCAACGTGGGATAGCAGACACATGGTTGATTGGGCTGACAACTCCTGTCTGTTTTTGTGTGATTGGCATATTTATTTATATCTCTATCATACTAAATGACCCTAGCATAATCAGGACCAGTTGTTCTAATGAAATGTGCTGTTAAACAGCCCCTACCCTGAAATGTTTGCCATCTAAAACACTAGAAAATAGAATTTCTCACTAACACTTTCCATGCTTTCATCACAGCTGCGAAGGCCTAACACAAAACATGTTCCCAAAACAAACAACACAAGCACTAACATAACTTTGGCAAACAAAAGCTGGAAGGAAAACTGGGTTCCTTTATTTAGCTGCATATACTAATGGTGTTTAGGAATGGACAATTAGTCTTTGCATGTCTTCATTTTTTTTTTTTTTTTTTTTTGGCCGGGATTTAACAAGCACACATTCCTTGAGGACTAAAAGCCTGCCAAGACTGAATTTTTAAATCCAAACCATTTTGAACTATCCAAGAGAAAGGACAGCATCTGCATGCATTTGTGTCGTTCTTTGTTCCTTTGTGTTTTTTAAAACAGAAAAACTTCTTCCATACTGACTTAACTCTAAAATAAACTGAATGGATTTCCTTTAAATTATTGAAGTTGTCCTTCCTCCCACCTTCATCCACAAGATTAATTCTGAAGTTCCTCCATTACAGGAGTCATATGTACCTATGAGTACAAAATCAGTGCAAAACACAGTTTTGTAAATGTATCACAGTGATGTTAATGATGACAAGAGAAGATAAACAAGTAAATAAACCCTAGCACTTCTTCAGAAGAAATGTAAACAGAAAGGTAACCTATTCCATTGTGTAGCATTTGGCAGATAAAGAATGCTACTAAAAGCATAATGGAAATGCCACTAATTTGGTGCTTTTGTGGTATTATATAATTAATTCAAGTAAATTTTGATCATTGCAAGCATGTACAGAAGTGAAAAGTGGGCACAGAGTATTATGTTCACCATAGTCTATAAACTTAAAAAAACAACAAAAAAACAACAAACCAAGCAACCCCCCACTGTCCGAGTCATTCCTAAACAATATCAACAAGCTGGTAGTGATACTGTGGTGGAGGCCAAACCTGTTCACATTCTACTACATTCAGCAGAGGTACTTTTGATTTGCTACCAATAGGTAGCAAAGAGAAAAGTATATTACACAGTATGCAGGTAGTCCTAGTGCGCGCCGTCTACACCAACACTTCTTCAGGAACCTTGATACATCTGTCTCTCAGAAATGCCATATGACCCATCAGACATCTCTTTGCTTCACTCAGAGTTGCTGTTACCACAATTCAATTACTGTAATTTATTAATCTCAGAACCATTGACGTCCCAGAGAAATTTAAACTTCCTTTCTGTCAGCTGCCTCACAGTTTCTTCTTTTCACAGTTTCTTCATATTGTCTGTTTTTAAATGAAAGACTACTAATTTTTCACTTATTCTTTGCATAGGTACTTTCATTAGACATACACGACAGAACTATGCAGATTTTTCCTCCGATTTCCCTCCTTTGGCTAATGGCCAGAGTTGTGCAGAAAAAAATGTGTAATTCTGGATGCAGCTAATGCTGTGATGATTCGTGAGTACTAGGAACCACTCTTGCAAAACTCTCCATGTCCCCTCTTCAAGACCAAACTTTGGGGTTTGGTTGTTTAAGGTCATTAGTTTCCCAGTTATCACCCATCAACCAAAAGCAGGCAAAATGCTTTCAGCCTGAGCTAATATATTTTGACAATAGATTTACAGAGTAGTTTGTGTTTCAGTTCTCTGCTGCTTCAAGACAGTATTCCAGATTTTCTTAAGGTGAAGTATCTACTTCTGGATTCAAAATCACAGGTTTTGTAGAAAAAAAATCGATGGTTAAGAGGACTCTGGAAAAAAATATTAAACAGCAGCTTTTTAAAGGCATAAATTTTGACTTTTAAAAGTAAATTCTGCTTCCGCCCCTGTCTATGCTTAAAATAGGGAAACTGAAACCATCTGGTGAACTTAATCCTGTTAGAGTGAAATACACAGAATCTTGCATGACATCAGGCCAGACTTCTCTAGGTAGGGTTCAAAGTAAAGGTATGGGTCCCACATCTCAGCGTGGATGCTTTGCAGAATGCCACAGGGTAGAGCATTTAACATGCAAGAAAGGAACACAGTAGATTAGTGAGACCATGTTATATGATACAGTCACCACACATTCTCTGACCTTTGCAGGGTATAAAACATCAACAAGGAGTACATACAGCCACTTGGAAAAGTCAGAAGAGGCCCAAAACGGCAAGTTCGTCTCAGAGAGCACACAAAGATGGGAACAGTAAGAGGTACTTCTAGTCTTCTCTATTATCTATACACTGCAGGGGATTTTGCAGAGGAAAAAGGTAGCTGAGGGTTTGGCTTGACAGGCAATTATTTTCATGTGAATATGAAAGAAAAGCAAGCTATTAGGAATCATGTTTCATTCTTCAAACCTAGTCACTTGTTTCCAGTAAAGTTTCTGAAAGAGGTTAACAACTTTTAATATATTAAAATATTCACTTCTCTTAATGTAAACAACCTGAAACCCTGGTATTTATTTCTCCAGGCTCCAGTTTGTAAAGGGACTTAGCTCAAGGCTCTCTCCCCTCAAAGGTCTAAAGTAGATGTGTATTTGTGCTCAGCTAGAGTTAGAAGCCTTGCAATAATCTATGCCAGAAAGAATAGCAACCCCATGCCAAAGTTGTCTTTAACTGTAATTACCAAAGACGATGAAAGAGATTTGCAGAGGAGGACCTCATCAACTCCTGCCACTCTCAGCAGTCATCAAAGTTTGAAATGCTTTTCTTAAGAAACAAGTCTCCACATAACCAAGCAACTATGAGCTGGAGGTGGGTTATTTTTGTGGATGTGAATTTTGATGCAACTGTTCACTACAGGGGTTTGAAAGCTGATGTAATGTTGAACAATTTTTACTCCTTTATATTCACACCCCTTAATAACCACTCTTCTGGGGCAGACTCTGCTTTCTTCACTGTACCTGTGAGAAAAGTATGCTGTTGGCCTTTCTCCTACCATGAGGTCTTAGGCTGCATCAGCCCTCCCCTTCCCCTGGTGCCAGCAGGCATGAGGCCCTGCTACACACAGACAGTAACACCATCTTGCATCTCTCTTTCCTCACCCTGTTGCTCTTATCTCTTTCCAAAATGTTGCACAGCGCTATGAACCCTTCTCATTCTCAATACAAGTTCTGTGTTTGTCCTTCTCCAGGGAAAAGAGAGTCTCTTTTATTCTTTCAGCATATCCCTTTTCCCATTAAGGGAGCATAAGGGAAGGCCATGGACACCAAACTGCTATGAAAAAGGAAGATGCACCAGGACTGCATTGACTTTGAGTTAACTTTTTCAAATTGTCTGGTCAGGTCGTCCCAACTTCATGTCTGTATCATTCAGTTGACAACAAATTGAAATGATGTGTAAAAATGTTTCCATATCCCCTTATTAATAAGCACCTTGCCTGCCACTATGAGTTGTGCAGATGCACGAGTGTGCTGCCATGCAGCTTGGCGTTGCAACTGCAAAAAATCTTTAATTCTTTATGTTTAGGAGACTGTCTCCTAGAGACTTCTGCACCTTTTCGAAGTAGTGAAATACCAGAAATGTTACAGGAATGGCTAACTTTGAGAGAAAAAAATGGGCACGGATAGACAAGCCAAGTTTCCCTGTCAAATTTAGTTACAGATCTTATGAATATTCTTTCTGCAGGAATAAAAAAATAAACAACCTGGAGGCAAAATACCAACTTGAATCACTACACTTAGGAGGCTAGCTAAGCAAATGAAAACATGGGTACTGATCTGTGACCACCAAATGCCTACTTTTTGCATAAATAGTGTTTTCCACAATCTTCTTATTAGGGAATCAATTTTTCTGATGTAAATAAATGTATCATACTTGGCATGAATGAACCCATGTTAACTTCATGACATTCAACAAGGCTAAGTGCAAGGTCCTCCACCTGGGTCAAGGCAATCTCCAATATCAGTAGAGGCTGGGGGATGAATTACTGAAAGCAGCCCTGAGGAGAAGGACTTGAGGATACTGGTGGATGAAAAATTAGGTATGAGACAGAAATGTGTGCTTGCACCCCAGAAAGCCAATTGTATCCTGGCCTGCACAAAAAGGAGTGTGGCCAGTAAGGCAAGGGAGGTGATTCTGCCCCTCTACTCTGCTCTGGTGAGACCCTACCTGCAGTACTGCATCCAGCTCCCCTGTACAATACAGACATTGACCTGTTAGAGTAGATTCAGAGGAGTGCCACAAAAATGGTCAGAGGCCTGGAACGCTGAGAGAGCTGGGGTTGAAGAAGGGTCCACAAGGCAAAAGTCCTGTTTAACTAACAATTTCCTTTAATGACAAGGTCACACAACTGGTTGAGTAAGGAAGCCAGCAGATGTGTGGAGTTTCTGTTTTAGCAAAGCTTTTGATAGTGTCTCTCACAGTATCCTTCTGGATATAAAGTCCACCATACAGCTACACAAGTCCATAATACATTGGGTGAGCAACTCACAGGTCCAGCTCAAGGAGTTAGTCACATAAGGCTGGTGGCCAGTCACCAGTGGGGCTCCCCAGGGCTCTGTTTTAGCGACAGTGCTCTTTAATGTTTTGATAAATTATCTGGACGCAGGAATCAAATGTACATTAAGTAAGTTTACTAATGACATTTAATTAGGGGAAGCTACGGACTCCCTCAAAGGCAGAGAGGGATCTGGATAGACTAGAGAGCTGGGCAATCACCAACGGTATGAAATTTAACAAGAGCTAGTGCAACATTCTCCACCTGGGACAGGGTAATCGTCATATACATATCAATTTGGGGATGAAAAGCTGGAGAGCAGCCCCATGGAAAGAGATCTGAGGGTCTGAGGGTTGGCAGCAGGTTGAACATGAGTATAACAGCGTGCCCTTGTAGCCAAAAGGGTCCAATTGCATCCTGGGGAGCATCAAGCACAGCATCAGCAGCAGGTTGAGGGAGGTGATTGTCCCACTTGGCACTGCACTGGTGTGGCCTTCCTCAAGTACTGTGTGCAGTGTTGGGTGCCTTAATCTAAGAAGGACATCAAACTATGAAAGTGTGTGCAGAGAATGGTTCTACCCTTCAACATAACCAAGATGTTGAAAGGTCTCAAGGGCAAGACTTAAGAGGAGCAGCTGAGGTCTCTCGATTTGTTCAGCTTGCTGTGTGTGAAACTAATGAAAAAGCCATCATACTGGGTTTTACTCTGTGAAACGCTGTATATCTAGAGTAAATTCACTGGAATCAAAAGAATGGAATACAGCTATACACATATGGAATATGACTATACATTACTTCAAAGAGATGGTGTTAAAAAAGAAAGAGAAAAGGAAAGCATGCCTTTGTTTAATACTTAGCCTGAATCAAACCCAACTGACTGTTTAGGAATTTGAAGGACAAGTAAATAGTGTTTCTCAAAGATGAAGTCCCTTTCACAGTGATACTAGTACAAAACAAATACTTGTTTCTGGATACCCGATGCTTGTTGAAGTTGTGTTGAGTGCTCCCTCCAGAATACCATCCAATCTCTTCTAAGGTTTTGTTTATACTGTAGGCTATAAGTGCAAGAAATAACCAAAGTAAGCTAAAGGTTGCTAGCCCACCTATGGATTTACCATGTTGGCTATTTCTAGCAGCCTAGCCAAAATAACATAGAGCCCAGAGAAAGCTAATATATCTGTTGGTCTTGCAGAGATAAGCTTTTCCTTCTAAAGGTACTATTTGGCTCATGTCACATTTTAAATTCTGGAAGTTTGTTGAGGGGTGCAGTTCAGATTTGAGAATTTTATTGGAAATGTTATCCAAACAATGATCAGCTGCTGCTCCAGCAGTGCTCCAACCCACACAAAGATCTTACTCTGGGTAGCTTCTGCTATCCCTGGAGTTGAAGGCTTGAATTATATTACTCAAAAATAAGGCAGACCTTGGGCTTTTGTTGTACAAATTGTTGAACAGGTTTCAATTTTTACTTTCAACTTCTTCTTTGCATTATTCAGAGCCATTGACTGTTATTTTCTAAGTAACAGCTGGTATTAAATGACACTCCCTAAACTTTCAGTAAAATACGACTGGTTAGCCCAATTAAAATAATAAAGCCTGAGAAAAATAGAGGAAAAGAAGGAGAAAAATTTGTCAGAGTGCTTTCAGACTATTGTTTGTTTTCATGCATTTAGTCTCTCATGTTTGTCACTACAGTATTTTTTACTTTCTTAAGAATCTTGTATAAAGTGTCTTTAGCTTTAGATTTGTGCACACAACACAAATTGCAGATATACAGAAAGTAATTACAGTTGCAAATGTTTTTCAGTTGCTTGCTAGCCAAGCAAGGCAAAAAAAAAGGAAAATTAAAGAAATGCCTTTCAGCAAAACAATGGCAAGTGGTCTCTTCACAGTCCAGGTGGAAAGAAAATACAATACCAAATCTCACCTGGCTTGCTATATCACAAAGATAGAGTTTAGAACATAAGAGCAGGCCCAAAAGTACTAACACCCTAAATCTGAACATGCCTGAGCTCGGATCTGGATCCAAGTTTTGCAGCTGGTCTTTACAAAAGAAATCTGCTGAAGAGGAACTCAAGTTTCCCATGATTTGAGGAAGTCTGACCCTGGGTCTGAATCGCGTGTGCTAGGCCAGCTCCACTGAATTGCTTATGCTTTCTCATGTAGAATCTATCGCTTGGGGCTTTAGAGAATCACATCTTAACTTCTTTTTTATAGGTAGTAAGGCTTACAAAAACTCCACATCATGCAAAGGTCTGGCTGATATAATTCTTTTTCAGTTAAATCCCAGAACAGATTTATTGAAAGAATTATGAATATACAAGAGCTCTTCCAGTGAACCTGGACTTATGAACAGTATATCATCCAAGTGAAGGCTCCACAGGCATTTTTGTTAGGTAGGCTACTTCTCAACAGAGAGACAGATTTATGGGGACCATATTCCTCACTCATCTGTAGGTACAATGCTGACTACCGTTCATTCTAACACAGATCAGTTGCTCACCCAAAACACCAACATATAACATCCCTGTGGCAACCCTAGCAATGGATTATACGAAAAAACAACACCAGGAAAGTACTTCATATATTTTTAGTTACTTTCCTGAGGAGCAGAATGCAGAAATTAGGATAGCCAGTGCAACGTGACTGTTTCTCCAAAGACTACCAGCAATCATTGCATAGGTTACAACGCTGATCTAGATTGGGTGAAATTTGCAGTTTTTTACAGTATTAATTCAAATTTAAGATTGTTGCTTGCTGTTTCTGCACTAAAAAGAGTTAGAACTTTAATCTCTCTCAAAAAATGGAAATGTTTCTCCATCAAATGAAAGCAGGAAATGCTCTTTAATTACAGATTTGACTAATCCCAGAGTAAACAGTTTTAAAAATTTCCTTTTTGAAATGCTGCTAGATGGCACAGCTTTAACCAGAAGCATCTGCAACCTAAATATACACAATATCTCTTCCAAATGTTGAAAATCATCTGATATAGAATGGAGGATGTCCTGTATAGATTAAGCCAGCCCCAGTTGTCAACTGAAACAGAAAACAAGCCATCCATTGAGGTATTCTAAAGGTCATTTGCAGGAAGTAATATGCTAAGCTAGCATACCAATATAGTTTTGATCAGGGTAAGGAGAACCATTGTCCAAAATCATTTGGTAGCACAGATGACCTAAGAATTTTATGATATTGACTGTAATCCCATTGAGTGACACAGTATGCTTCATCAGAATGCTATTTACTTTTGTGAATGTATTCAGGAATTATTAAATCATTTGTGCAAAAATGTTTTGCTCTTTATTCTACAGACCTTGAGATAGCAAAGGGCTTGTTCTGGAGGTCATAAAAACCCACAGTATTTGAAATTATCGTTCTGGCCAACATAGGTGCATCTCATAAAGTGGCATAATTTGTCTTATTTAGTAGTGTTGGGATTAGAACAGGCTGCATTTATATCATTGCACAATAATTGAGATAATTTATGTTAGCTTCTATCTGATAAAGAAGCAACCCAAAAAAGAGAATAACTGTTCCATTCTAATTTTCTCTCAGAAAGTTTAAAGGACCTTTCATCAATGTTAGATGTGAATAACTTCAGATTCTCTCACAAGCCCCTGAGAAAGACAATTCTGTGAATGTAACCAGAAACTAGGGGCCACAGCAACGTGCTTTGACTAAATTCTAGATTCAGTTGTGAAGGAGCAACACAAAAGTAGACAGTGTTTTGGTATCAAAGCTATATACAGCTGAAATTTTAAAACAGTATTTTTAAAATATGTAATGTCTGATTTATCCTCTTCTCAGTGTTAGTCAGTGTTGTTGTAATGGGTTCTTATTCGATTACTTAACTTGAAAGTAACATGTATAACACATCTGCTCTATCATCTTCTGACAGGCACCAAGCCATTTGATGCTTGATTTCTGAACTGCTAAAATGAGAAAATATTACTCATCAATGAAATAAATCAAATTTATTTGGGGCTTCTTCTGTCTTATGAAAAATGTCACACAGCATAAGATTGACCAAATTTTAGCTAATTTACTTAGTTTATTAAATGTAACCTCTAAAGGTACCTCTCAGTGGCTATTTTACTGATCAATAGGGACAAACTGTCATAAAACTGAGAGTCCCTCATGTAGATCTACTGTTTTCATCATCCAGAATGCAGTGGCAGAGGGCTGAACAACAAAACTAGTGAATCACAGCTAGTTTAAGCAGCAGAGCTGGTGGAAAGGGTATTTCACACTGGTGGTTCACTTGTGTTACCAAAAGGCAGCCATCAACAGAAGAAAGGTAGGAAGTTATATGAAAAGGGGAAAAAATATATTCCAGCAAGTAATAGAGCCAGTAGGAAGCACCTAAACAAAACTGGGATTGCAACTCTGTCATGTGTGTTCCTCTTTTCTTGTTTTCTTTTTTTTAAATATTTTTTAAAAATCTCTGTCACTTTTATTACCGAGGGAAACTTGTCAGGAAGATGTTAATGTTGGCGTTCTTCTGTTACTAAACATACATCCCTTGTCTAATGGTGTGAAAACCTCCACTCTATTCAGCAGTTTACATATGATTTCCCAGAGTTAAGAGTGATGATCTCAATTTTTTACCCCTTAACCCAGATTCAGTACCTATGGCACTCTATAACAAGCTTAGCACTGCTATACACTCACACAAACTGTTCCGGCTTCGTGCTTGAGCCAGAGACAGCAGCAACAGTAACAGGTTTCTAAGAAGACTGAAAAACCCACTACTTATTATCTGCTAAAATAATTTCTTTTGCAATTTGAAAATGTATTCCATAAAGGGAAATTCATGAATTTCAGATATCTAATTAACATTCAGCCATTTATTACTCAGTTTGAGTTTGCTTGAATCAATATGCATACTATTAATACCTGGACTGAAAGTATATGAACAGTATCAATCACTGTACTGGATGATAGACTCCAGCTCTGCTGTGCAATAGACAAACTGCAACAAATAATAGCCAGATTTCAAGGAAGATTTCTGTCCACCTGCTCTGCCTATGTATTTCCAGTGACCCTGTAGACAAAGTATTCAAAAACTAATAAAACTTGGCTCTGCATGGAAGCACAACAGTTGCTAGTTTGGCCCTCAAGAAAAACAGGAGTGGTCTGTTGTTCTCCACTCTACAGGTTTTGACCAGCAGTGCTGCCTGACAGTTGATGACAAAAATGAGCTAGGTGAGGAGTTTCTCATTCCCAAGTTCTGTATCCAAATAAAATTTGACACAAAAACCTAACATTTAAAGAAGCCTTGTCCTTTGGTGTAAATAACAAGAATATCTGAAGTAATAAAGAGTTGATGCCAACAAAGAGCAAGAAAAGCATCGTGCTTTGACGTTTAGCCCAGTCTTTAGCTTCTAATTAGCCAAATGGGTCTTATTCTGCCAGCAGACTGAACTGATGCTGCTCGCTGTCAACGTGGGATAGCAGACACATGGTTGATTGGGCTGACAACTCCTGTCTGTTTTTGTGTGATTGGCATATTTATTTATATCTCTATCATACTAAATGACCCTAGCATAATCAGGACCAGTTGTTCTAATGAAATGTGCTGTTAAACAGCCCCTACCCTGAAATGTTTGCCATCTAAAACACTAGAAAATAGAATTTCTCACTAACACTTTCCATGCTTTCATCACAGCTGCGAAGGCCTAACACAAAACATGTTCCCAAAACAAACAACACAAGCACTAACATAACTTTGGCAAACAAAAGCTGGAAGGAAAACTGGGTTCCTTTATTTAGCTGCATATACTAATGGTGTTTAGGAATGGACAATTAGTCTTTGCATGTCTTCAGAGCAGATCCACTGGCCGGCCTCTTCTCATTTGATGCTCTGAAGGTCACCTCATACAGAATTAAAAGACATAAGGCATTATGAACATTCCTCCCAGGATGAGAAATATTTAGGATTAATTTGTTCCAAAACATCTAAATGTGTTGCCAGTTTTCTATTGCCAGAAGTATCTAGTATCTCCCTTCATGCTGCCATGAAATTATACACAGCAAATACATGAGATAAACTGTACCAAGCAAGAATTGTCCCAGAGAGGTTGACATTTTGTTCTAGCCTTGCCAGGTTGAAATACTCATGTCCACAGGCTTATTTCCAAACCTTCAAGCTCTGGATGAGTTTCTTTCCCCAGGTCCCTCTATCCCTTTTTCTTAGCAACTTAAAATCCTTGCCTAGCACAAAAAGAAATCATTTAAACCCTTTATTTAATTAGCAATTGCACACACAGCAGGACAAAGGAAAACCTATCACACATTTGATGCTGTGCTAATTCCAGGTCAACTTTTACTATTCACGATTTATTGCTATTAAAAGCAAGTGCACTTAATTAAAATTGTGCACTTAAACTCCTGCATCCTATCCTGGAAACAGGGGCCTTCCATATCTGAATGGGCTAAAGTTTGCAGTTAGTTTTTTAAGGAAGGCAGTATTGTTTATGTACTGACAGGACAGTGGCTAGGTATTCTAAGAAAAACAAGAATGGTGAGATTTATGAGTTTATTCCCTGTTCCACTGGGGTAGCTTCAGGGACATCCTGAATAGTACAAGGATCAAAGAGAAGCAGATGAGGAGAGCCTGCTCAAGAGGAGTGGTTGATCCTCACATACTACAGAGCACTATTACTACTACTGACATGGAGCTCCAAGGGTTTTCCCCTCTAGAAACTACTGAGGAGGTTCTCATTGAAGGAGCACAGCTGTAGTCAGCAAGTCCTGGTATTACTCAGATTCCCCAGATCTCCTGATATACCTGGATTCATGTCTATATTAAAGGAACATACAGAAGTTCACTTATTTTCCTAATGTAAAGCATACACTGTGATTGAAAATAAATTCCTGTCTCTGCTATTTCCAATTTTGAGTATTTGCAGAATGAATATTTCCTACAGAACTAACAAGAGATGAGGAAAAAACTAAATTATTCTAATTTTTTTACATAGAGGTGGAACTGAAAAATACAGGTTTTCCACTGATTTCCATAGATGCCTTTGCTTTCCTTTTATCCTTCCAGCAGAGTTTTGCACACTGTCAGCTAAATGATTGCTGGAACTAAGAAACAAACTGTCCATAGATAAAGCTAAAATATACAATGCTGTATTCTGATATTATGGTTCAATGCCTTGTGCTGTTTCTTATCCTCACTAAACAGTATAATGTATTAAAATATCAGATGTGGGAAAATTCGACGTGTATTGTACAGTTTTTTATTAACATCAATTTTATAAGCACATGATATAAAAAACAAAGGAAACACATGCAGGATGGAAAATCATATTACACTTTTAACACTGTGATATATAAGATATCAGAGATGGCAGTAAGCCACAATGTTTGGATCTGGAGCTTTCCTTCATATCCTTTCTCAGAACTCTGTTAATATTTATCACATATACCATGTTTACTGCAGGTAAACTATTTCCTGAAGTAGATAGAAATAGTATTTTCTAGAAATATTTTGCAGGTAAACTTATATATACTATAGAAAGGAAATGTCAAATGACTTGTACATGTTCCATTGCAAGCTAGTAACTGGGGAGGAATAAAGCTCAGGTGCCTGACTGGGTACCAAGACTTCATCTTTGCAATGGGCCATTCTGCTTCAGTCTGTTGAGGAGGTTTTGCTGGTATGGGAGATTTCCTACCTGAAATTTAATTCATAAGATAGCCTCAGCAGAGTTATCGTTCTTTTTTATATAGCTCAGGATGTGATGGTGGGATTGTGCAAACCACATGAAGTTTAACCAAGCCAAGTGCAGGGTCCTGCACCTGGGATGTGGCAATCCCAGGCACAAATACAGGTTGGGCGGAGAATAGCTAGAAAGCAGTCCTGAGGATAAGGACTTGGGGGTGTTGGTGGATGAGAAGCTTAACATGAGCTGGCAGTGTGCTCTGGGAGCCCAGAAAGCCAACTGCATCCTGGGCTGCATCAGGAGAAGTGTGGCCAGCAGGTCATGGGAGGTGATTCTACCCCTCTACTCCCCGCTCGTGAGACCCCACCTGGAGTACTGCATTCAACTCTGGAGTCCTCAACACAGGAAGGACATGGATCTGCTGGAACGGGTCCAGCAGAGGGCCATGGAGATGATCAGAGGGATGGAGCACCGCCCCTACGATTACAGGCTGAAAGAGCTTGCATTGTTCAGCCTGGAGAAGAGAAGGCTCCAGGGAGACCTTATAGTGGCCTTTCAATATCTGAAGGGAGCCTACAGGAGAGCTGGAGAGGGACTCTTTGTCAGGAAGTGTAGTGAAAGAACAAGAGGCAACGGTTTTAAATTGGAAGAGGGGAGATTTAGATTAGATACTAGAAAGAAATTCTTTCCTGTGAGGGTGGTGAGACACTGGAACAGGTTGCCCAGGGAAGTCATGGACGCCCCATCCCTGGAAGTGTTCAAGGCCGGGCTGGATGGGGCTTTGAGCAACCTGCTCTAGTGGGAGGTGTCCCTGCCCATGGCAGGGGGGTGGAACTCGATGATCTTTGAGGTCCCTTCCAACCCAAACTATTCTATATGATTCTATGTCATCTTGAGTGAATGTGGTGCTTTTATAGTCTCAGTGAGGCTGAGATCGTTGGGTGCTAAACCTAGTGAATTAGCTGTAGTCTGGTACAAGTGTGTGAAAAGTCTTACCACTTAAATGGTGAAAGTGTAAGGCAGTTTCACTTTTCAGTAGCTGGCAGCCTTGCACCCATCCAGGCAACTTTTATATCTCCATAGGTTCTCACTATATTTTAAAAGGGTGCCTTATCAAACATGTTGGCTGCTTGCCTGAATTAAAAAACACATCACCATAATTTTTTGACACTGAGTTGGAAATTCCAGTGTAGTTCAAGACCTCTACTGATTACTTCTTAAGGTCTGACACAGAGGAGTATGTTGAATTCTCCCATCAGTAAAGTGAAAAGCATTCACCCACTTACTTGCTGCTCAGACAGCGTCTCAGTGAATATGAAGCTCCCCCTCCACAAGTGCGTGAACATTCACTCCACGAGCCCCAGGCATCCCACAGTGAGTCTCGGTCTTCCTCCGAGCGAGCTGTTCTGGAGCTCTAAGGAGAGGGAGAAGGGAAAAGAAATCAGGAAAAAATCATTTAAAGTACAAAAATCATTGTTGTTAGTTTAACATTTCTTTTTACTCAATGTCATCTTTGTCACTGAAAGCACTGAATAAATCTGTTATTCTCTGACATTCTTACTGATTGGCAGTTGGTTCTCGTAGTGGGGCTTGCTGTATGAACTTGCTTTCATCCTTTGAGTGTCATACTCTGTCTCAATTTAAGATTAGTGATGACTACTATAAAATAGCACTTTGGACAACAATAAGGCAAAGGATTTTTCCTGATTAAAAGGAAGAGGTGGGGTATTATAGGCATTAGAAATTGTAGTTTGAAGCTTTGTTGCTGTGTTAGAAACTATGAAAGGGCATATTAAAAAGTGCACTCCAAGATGCTCTTGAGGAAAAAAGGAATCACAACATAGTGAATCAATGTGATACAAAGACATTCAGCATAATGACTTTTCACGCACTCACTATATGGAACTGGATCTATCATTACTTCTTCTCCATCCAAAGATTCCCTATAAAACTTTCTGGACAAATATTCCCTAACTGCTTTATCCCTACTATTTGCTAACTCAAAAAAGGAAGCGCACTCTACATGAAGAGCTGGAGTTCTCCAATGCCAGGCATAGACCCAGGCAGTGCTGTTGTTAATGCTAGTGGCTGGGCACAAAACAACTTTATAGAGAAGCAGCGCTGATGGGCTCAGAAATGCTCAGGTCTTCTAGGATTAACTTGTATATGTTCAGCAGTACCTGCCTCAAATAATGCAGTTATGCATGTATCCAGCATTTCATTCTCATTCATGCAAATGACACATAGATCTGTATGGACATAAATGATTTAATCATTTCGATGGATATTATCCCTCACGGATGATACGGTTTTGGTGGAAGAAACTGAATAGCCCACAGAAGCATGCAAGAGTACATGGATAATGCCTGTGCCTGATGGAGACCAAATAGTGCTGTCCTTCAAAGCTTGGCTTGTGATGTGGGCCAACACCTGGCCCACACACTTCTAACTGTATTTGGAATAAATGAGAAGGCAAGACTTCAATGGTACACCTTCAACAGAGAAACATCAGCAAGTATCATAGCCCACGTTAGAGGAATCAGCTTTAGCTTTCAACACTGTGGGATTATTTGAGACGCAGAGATAGCTCAACACTGAAATAAAATTCAGTGAAGCTGTGTAACAGTTTTGTCATGATATCTGAAACCTGGTGAAATACACCAGTCCTGAATATTGTTATTCACAGGCAAAAAAGAAAATGGTGGTGATGGTTTAGGGCTGTAAACAGTTTCAGTATACACCTGTTTAAGGGAGATATTGAATTTGTCACACATAACCGAGATCCTAAACTGAATGGTCTGTGTCTGTACAGCAAAGGTGTACAGGATATGTGTGTTAATTGCAATTTATCAAGGTAAGAGGTTAACTATTCAGTATAATTTAAGGAGTCGGGAATCCATAACATGTGCTAACCATTAATAATGAGAGAATTTTACGCTATAGAAACCTTTTAGTTCTATAAAATCCTGCAAGAACATTGTAGTTCACCCACTAGTGTCGTCTGTGATGATGAGTAATCAGTCAGGCATAAAATTAGCTGAAGTGAGAGCCCACATCTTTTATTAGCTGCCTCTCAGTGATAAGGCCAAAGTCTCACACTGAATTCTGTTCCCCTTAAAACAGAGAGCCCATAATCCCACTGCTGTACACATTTGCACCCTCTAACAGTCATTAGCTCTGTGCATCTGAAGGATGAAAACATTGCCAGTGCTGTTCCTATGGTCCCACTGCCCCGAAGTGAGTAATTAGCTCATGGATCAGTTCTTAGCTTGCTCAGATTGACAGAGTAATTGTATTCTTACATTGCTTCCAAAAGCCTGATACTACTCTGAGATACACTGACACAATAAATTAGCGGTAACTAAATGAAAGTCGATCATGTTAAACCTGTTTAGGTGAGCTTAGACTGTATGCCAAACTGGCAAACTTTTATGAAGATATTGTATAAAGGGAAAAAAAAGTAAGACTTGCAGGACACCTCTCCAGCCATTTCCCTCTCTTCCCGTTATTGCTTTTATCAAGGTACAGCCCAAACCTGATTTTGAAGAATGTCTGTTTGAGCAGAATGGGTTAAAAAGAAAGGATTTTCCTCTCTGCGAACACACCAGATGACAGGGTTATTTCTTTTGAAAGGAAGAGCTCAGTGAGTGGCAAGGGTCAGGTGAGGGATCAGCACACAGCAACACCCCAGACTGTCCACCCAGCCGTGGCTCCCCAGCATCTCACAATGGTTGCCTGCTGCATTGCTCGTGCTGCCGCTGCTCACACACCCTCCAGGGGCACAAGTGCTCTTTTTTTAAAAAAAAATCAGAGTATTTTAAACGGCAAATACACAAATGTCACTTAAAATTTGAGTTGTCTATTTGGCCTTCTGACACAAAGGCAGCCAACCCTTTTGAGACACATTTAGGATCTGCTCCAGTGCATGCTGAGGTCAAAGGAAAACATCAAATTGAAGGGCTTCAGGAGTAGAACATTAAAAGATAGGCTGAAAAGGGAACCCAACACAATTTGTAAAGATTTCTTTTTTTTTTTTAATTAATAAAAATGTCGTGAATGAGAAGAACGCTAAACCAAGCAGGCAGAAGGCAAGGTTTCTTCAAACAGCTCTGCTGAAGCTGATCCTTCTGATCCTGCTGCCCTGTCTTAGCACTTTTACCAAGTGGAGGTTGACAGCTATGACAAATAAAATGATTATTCCATGATGTGGCCAACCTCCATTTTCAATTTCCTTCATGGTTTGTAATGACATTTTAAACACATGTAACACTTCCTTCTGCAGAATAACTTTTGGAAGATAGTTTAGATGGGTAATTGAATCATTTTTTTGTTGCTGTAACATTTAATATGATGTAATTTTGTTTTGGATCTACGGATGGGAAAAAAAAGGTAAATTAATTTAGTCTGTGGCAGATAATACTGGATTTGCCTAACGAGCGTATAACAATTATTTGACACTCTCATTTTATCTTGCCTTTATTAAAATGAAAAATGATTTAATTTCAATACAATAACTGCAGGTGATCAAATTCTGACTATGACCAGATGTGATCTATTCTCTAGATACAATCTTTTTAACATTTACATGTGAGATAAGAGGAGCAACACAACAATTACTGAGGTTATTTCTGCTGACTGCTTTCTGAAGGGTATTTTTAATAAACTGAAAATGTGCGTGTGCTAAACGCACGTTTTGGCTTGCTAAAAAGAAAATGTGTGCCTGTGCTTTTAGTTTACCAGGAAACAAGTATCTTCAAACTGCAAATGGGTACTTGTTCTGGTTATTCACCGTTGGCTGAAAGCCCAAAGACATAATTAAAAAAAGGTAAAGTCACGTGAACCAAGTACTCTTACCTCATCACAACTTATAAGCATCAGCACAGCTAGACATTCTAAGGGCCCACATTTTTCTGAAATAAATTGTACTCCCACCCAGAGGAGAGCCATGTGCCTGTTATTTGCATTCCAAGATTTGTTATAAGACCTATATATTCCCAGAAAGCATGTGATCTCAAGCTGGAACAGGCTCCAAGTTTTCTTTTAACAAGTGGAATAAACATAATTCATTTCCACTCCATCCGTGTTTAATGTTAAAGAAAGTAGAGTGGTTTTCCCTCCTATGAACTACATGGTTAAGATTCAGCTTGAAATACTGGCAATGCCTGAAAAGCCGTTTTACATCTGAAAAAGATTGTTTGTTGAAGGTCGGTTGCAGCTTCAAAGGATATATATCATTACTAGCTGAGAATTGACTGTTTAACACAGATTTTTCAAAAATAGCTTATACCATTAATTTATAATTTCTACCCACTTTGAACAAAGTGAACTGAAGAACCTGCTTTAGTACTCCTGATAATAGTCAAGATCATTGCAGTGTTCTGCAGGTACAAGCACTCCTTCAGTACTCCTTTAAAGACCTAAAGTTCCTCCCATGAAGCATAAACAGAAGAAAAATGAAAAAAAGGGTGAAAAAAGCAGAGGTGGGGTACATGCCTTTAGAGGTGAAAGGAGCAAAGCTGCTATTGCTGAAGACTTCCTTCAAGTAACACTTTCCTCTTAGAAAAAGTCTTTTATCTCTGCCAAAAGTACCCCAGGTTGGTGCTTCTCCAAATGTCAGTATATGCTAAAGAAGGGAAATGCAGACAGCCATCAAGGCTCATTGTACGCTGCTGCTGGTATCAGAAGAGCTGCCTTCCTCCTTTTGTCCCTTCTGGGTGGATCTCAGCCCGAGCTTCCCAGGAAACACCCACTGCTTTTGTCACAGAAAAGCCACGATGGCCTGACATCTACAGCATCAATGGCAGAAATATCACCTGCAAGCAATTTGCTTATCAATGACCTATATAAAACAAATAGGTCTGCTTAGCAATAGTCAAAAATCGGCTCTTTGTTTTTCCCTTATTATCATAATACACACTTAACCTGGAGGTGATCCTGCAGCTACCACCCAGACACAGCAGCTCCAGAGGGAATGGCCATGAGGACTCCCAAAGAGTTTTTCAGTGAGAAAGAGAAGGAACGCCTCATGCTTTTGGACAAGAAAGCAAGAAGGGTCACGTGCACAAAGTGAAATAACCTCCAGTGAATAGGGCACTCAGGTGAACATGCTTACAAAATCAAAAAAAAAAGCTCAAAGCTATGAGCTGAGCAAAGGACGTCTTATAAACAAAGATAATCTCACATAATCAAGTAAGACTAAAAGAGCTAGGTATCCAATTTTATTCTTAAAAAAAACCAACAGTGTTTAACAGTAATTTAAAAATTTATTAAAGAGTTGTGAGATATTCATGTTATATTCAGACTATGAAATGAATAACTAGTCTTTCCTACCCTCTCCACTAACACACAGTACACAGAAATAATTTATCTGGAACAGTATGTGAAAAACACAACAAGTCTAATACATCCATAAATCACAACAGCTGCCTGGCCATTCAGGAGCTGCATCCCTGGTGAGACACCCATGTTCCTTCTAAGAGCATGTGTGTACACTTTTGTGCCCACACGGTGCACAGAGGGAGAAACACGAAAAGTAGCAAGTCTCTGTTCATATCCTGAGACCTGTAAGAGAAGTTCACCCTAAAGAAAATAAATCTTAGTCACATACTGGAACTGAATTTAAAATTTTGTTTGCAACTGCCCTATCCCTACAAAATCCAACTATTCGTCAGCATCACACAGAAAAAAAAAGGGCATATAAATGCAGATCATGTTGTTTAATTGCTCCTCAGTTTCTGAGCGTTCCAGTCTTTCCCCTCATTCAGTAAAACACTGCTAAAGTCATATTTTTCAAGAACCTGGTGTTCCCTAGATTAAACAGCAATATAGATAGTGAAAAATGCGGTTAACCTCTTGTTGGACTAAGGCACTGATACAGACTTTAAGCCACAGTTATTTCCCAGATGATATGTACCGCTGGGTTTGGTTAAGAAATTTAAATCATCTGTTTCTTATCATATCCCCACTGTTTAGGGGTATGATGAACTGTCAGTGACAATATGCAAGGCTCCTCTGAGGCCATTGCCTAAACTTGTATTTTGCTACTGTGAAAATGGTATTAAGGACAGAAAACCAGGATTTTTCCCTATTATATAGTCTTTCTACCCTCCCTTTTCAGATATGTCCAAGTGCATCCCTGTATGAATTCTTGCCAAGCAATACATTCTCCATCTTTGAGTAATCCTTGATCGTCCTTTGATCCTTTAGTTTGTCACTGAGGTCACATATATACTTCACTGAAATGATGTCTGTAGTGAAACAGGGAGAAACTGCTTTCAGCACTTATCTAGGTGTTTAACAGCAGGAGACAAGGCCAGTGACCTCATCTCTTTTTAAGAAACATATATTTCAAAACTTCAACCAATGTAAATATATAGTTTATAAGATTTAATTTGCACAATATTGTGTATCTTTGTTGCATTCCATCCAAGGTAACAGCTGGATTACAGCTCAGATGGGAAACTGCTTGGAAATCTCTGGCTTTTGAAGGAAGGCAAAGCAGAACAAAATCACAGCCAGTTGAATTAATATTGGTAATTACTGTCAAACACAATGTTAGCATGCAAGACATTCCTGAGTAGCTGTTGAAACTTTTCAGAGCGATTATCTTGGAAACATCATAAGTAAAATATTCTGACACGTTCAGTTTGCAATGCACAAAAAACATGTTTAATGTATCTAGGCAAAGAGCTGCACATCATTTTAAACAGTACTGGATGACCAAAGCACATCCACTCTTCCAGAACAACTGCACCGTACTAAAGAAAGGGCTTATTAAAGTCAGCTTTATCCTTGTGATAATTCCCTGAAAGCAGTAGGAATCCTCATGACGACAGTTGTCCTCCAGCTCTGGACAGATATCTGCTAATTTCATGCACCTCATGTAAGCAGGATTCCTCAAGCCAATGTTTCCAAGGACTTAATGGGAACAAATGCCAACCTTTTTTCTTTTCCTTAGGGGTTTGTTTCAGTGTCAGGATGGATGAACATTTTAGCTGGTGTCACAGGTAGCTTGTCTTAATATTATCCTAACTGTATCCCATGTAAAGACAAAAAGATGACTTCAGCCACAAGATCTTTCACCCAGACACCCTCCAGAAGGACTACATAGGCCAGAAAATCCTGCCTACCTGACATTCTTACCAAAGTAATGGGAATTCTGCTCTCCCAGAACAGAAAAGCAGATTAAGAGAGAAAATGTCCCCAAGAAGATGAAGAGCTCATGCCTGAGATGCTAGAGCTGTTTACTGCACCTGAGATGCTGAGCAACAACGGGTGCAATTGCTCTTATGGTAAACTGCATGGTGTTCCATATGGCCAAATCAAGAGGATGCCTACGGAACTTTTCAAACTACTGCTAAACCTCTGTTTTCTCTGGCAAACAATCTGGAAAGAAAAAGTAGCTGCAATGAGTACCAGACGTCTCGAGGTGGAAGAGGCTCTACCTTGCACACTGGCTCCCCTTCTCCCTGGAGAGCAGCAGCTCCCTCCTACTGGGTGTGGGGCTGTGAGCTGAACAGTACCAGCCCGCTTGCCCCAGGCTTTCACAGTCTTAGAAATTAACTGAGGAATTTTTGCATCCTTTGCACTTGCAAGACCAGGCAAAAGGCCTATGAAGGGATCAAGAGAGTATTTCCTATGGAAAACCCCTGGCACAGGCAACCCTTGATCTGAGTGACTCAATGCCCCAAGGAAGGCACTGGCACAGAAGCACACACGTGTGAGGGTATATACTGTACATTGGGTAATTCCTTTACAGTGAGACTTTGCTAGTGCAGATAAACGGGCAGGATTTATTTTTTCATTTCAGCCTCTTAAAAAGGAATAAACAAAAAAGTCCCAATCTCCTTCTGGGCAGTTTTTAATTTACTCTTTCTTCAGGATCAAAATCATCCATCACTTAGAAGAAACAGTGGAAGACACCTTAATGAGAAGGAGGGAAGAGGAAATCTCACTGAGATCCTCTGGCAGTTTTTCAGCGCTTATTCTGCTGCTGTGAACACAGACAAGGGGAAGATCAATAGGTGGACAACTTTTCTTTACCCTGAAGGAAGACACCTGATACATATAGAGTTATTCAGTTCCCAGGAACATAAGCAAAAATTTGCTGTGTTAGTCCTTTTCAGTGCTGCATTCATTTTTGTCTTCTTTTACTCTTAACAGCACAGTCATGCAAGGCAGGGTCATTTCTAAGGGAACAGAAAAAGGGAAATTATGGCATGTTTTCCTTTTGCACAGGAAAGCAAAGGTTCATCAAGAGGGAAATAACCCCTTCTTCCTTTCTAGCTATATATGACCTGACATGGTTATTGCACATGTAATAAGGACAAAATTTCATACTGAACTCTGTTGTCCTGAAAACAGAATGCCTGCAGTCTCAGTGTTGCACACACTTGCACCCTCTGACAGTCATTAGCTCCATGCATCTGAAGGATGACAACATTGCCAGTGCTTTCCCCATTTTTCCTGCCATGAAGCAAGTCATACAGCCATATATATGCAGTCTCTTAAAACTTGTAATAGGAGTACACAGCTTCTAGTCTGCAACAAAACAGGGAAAAACAATAAACAGCCATCTCAGGACTTTAGGAGCTAAACAGCCATTCCCAAACCTGGACTGGAAGTTGTATCCCAGGAGAAATGTGCCAAACATGAGCTCATTTCTTCTCCTAAAAGGGCAGCAGCCAGCTGGGGCTGGGGGGGGGGAACGTTACTGGCAGAGGATGGAGCTGACACTATATCACTTCAACACGCTGCACACTGCGCTCCCTATAACATTTTATAACAGTGCCTTATAAAACTCAGATCAGTCCTATCTCTCACTCCACTTACCCATATGAAAATACACACCAGGAGAGCAATGTGAATACAAGAGCTCTCTTTCTTGCTCTCACAGACCCAAGTTACAACACCCTGTTGTATTTAAATCCTGCTGTGCTGGTGTAAACACCAGGCATGGGTGATCCAATACAGAGCAGGTCCAAGCTGGCTCAGTCTCAGACTTGTCGCCTAATTGACTCAGAAGGGTTTTCGAGGCTAGGACTGGTTCAGATGCAGGATGGGTGAAATCACTTTCCAGAATTCGGAACCCACCCAACAGCATGGGTTCAAAAGTGCATCTTGCACTCAAGGACTTTGGGTTTGCTTTCCACGTCGCAAGAGCTGTGGGTGGGGAAAGAGCCCAGAGAGGCACACTGAAAGGAAAAGAGGGAAAATCATAGAATCATAGAATGGTCTGGGCCAGAAGGGACCTCCAAAGGTCATCTACTTCGACCTCCCCGCAGTCAGCAGGGAAACCCCCAACTAGATCAGGTTGCCCAGGGCCTCGTCGAGCCTCACCTTGAATATCTCCAGGGATGGGGCCTCAACCACCTCCCTTGGCAACCTTTTCCAGTGCTCCACCACCCTCATAGTAAAGAACTTGTTCCTAAAAGCAGAATTGTTATCTGTTACAAGTCCTATTGTATGCCAAGAGTTTTCTAAGTGGTGAGAAGTGAAAGCTGTGTGCTGACTGGGCAGTGTTTGTCAGCTTCAAGAAAAAATGGTCAACATATGGCTGACACTCCCAGCTCCACAGGTGAACCACTGTCTCCCGCAAAGAAGTAGAGTGATACGCTGGAAAAGTGCATATTGACCATTTTCCCTTGCTTTAGTAAACTGATCTTGAGCTTCAGACATTCACCCAGCCTAACTCTCCAAACAGGTCACGACATCCAACAATCAGTCCTTTTATGTGCCACCAAGCAAAACATGGATTGGATTTAGAAACTGGTTCTGAAAGTCTGAGATAGTAGACCTTGTCACATCACCATAGATTTTAATGGGCTTATCAGCCCTAGGATGGCTTAGCCTCCTTTGGAGCAGGTCAGAGCATTAAGAGCAGGAGCCATAGGTTCCGACAGGAAGATGGCACTCTCTGGTCATGAGACATTTCAGAGAAGGGAGGAGAGCTCTCCAAAGATTTGTTCAATGTCAGATAAACATCCGCAATTACGAGGTTTATTCAAAATAAATGAAGCCTCCTATTCTTCTGATGGTCTGCCATCTCTCTCAGTTACCTCATGGAGCTGTGTATGTATTTATTTTAACAATAAGGGGCTGTATAAAGGGTTGAAACATTAAGCCTCAGTGAGGCAGGGAAACTGAAAGGGAAATATTTATGTAAAAAACTGGGGGGAAAGAGAGAGAAAGAGGAGAAGAGAGGGAGAGAGAAAGGGAGGGAAGGAGCAGGTCCAGAGAAGGGCAATGAAGCTGGTAAGGAGTCTGGAGCACAAGTCTTATGAGGAGAGGCTGAGGGAGCTGGGGTTGTTCAGCCTGGAGAAAAGGATGCTGAGGGGAGACGTTACCACTCTTTACAACTACCTGAAAGGAGGGTGTAAAGAGGTGGGGGTCAGTCTCTTTTCTCAAGTCACAGGTGACAGGACTAGAGGAAACGGCCTCAAGTTACTCCAGGGGAGGTTCAGGCTGGATATTAGGAAAAATTGTTACACGGAAAGGGTTATCAAGCATTGGAATGGGCTGCCCAGGGAAGTGGTTGAGGCACCATCCCTGGAGGTGTTCAAAAGATGGGTTGACATGGTGTTGGGGAACACAGTTTAGTGTTGTTTTTTTTGTCAGAGTTAGGCTGATGGTTAGACTAGATGATCTTGAAAGTCCCTTCCAACCTAGATGATTAGATGATTCTATGATTCTATGAAGGAAACAAGAAACAAAAGAAGGAAGAAAGGAGGAGACAGGGAAGAGAAGGAGAAGTAAAGAAAGTAAGCTCAAGACCTCATTTTATAACAAAAAGTAAAGGGAAGGCAGGAAAAAAATGCTCATGGGACCCTTAGGAATTAGCTAAAACCCTCACGGTTTATCTAACATGTATTTTCCCTTAATCACCAAGTAATTGATCTCCAAATTAATAAATATGTTTCTTTAAAGGAAAATACACTCAATTGTTGAGAGTTTACAGTACCAGGGTGGCGGACTTTCCTAGGAGTAACTTTTTTTTTTTCATTATTTTATATTGAATTACAAAGATGGAAGGACCTAAAGGCTGTCAGGATTTAAGCTGCTGCTACTCTCATATCACACATGATGAAAACATTTATCTTTCCATTGCTCTCACCAAGTAAAAGAAAACACACATCCCCACTTTGGAGCCAGTATGCTGCACAGAAAGGGTATGCATTCCTCTCAATGCCTGTCTTCCCTGGGGCTCACGAGCACCAATGGGTGGCTGAGCCCATCAGAGAATGTTGAAACTGCTGAAGTTTAGACTAGCAGAGTCTTGCAATTCAAACTGCAGCAGCTCAAGCTTTTAATTTCAGAGATTTCTATTCAATTACTTCCTCTTCCCTTCAGCTAGTTCAGATCTTTCATCTTTAACCGTGGCCCTGGCCAGACCTTTAAGGAATATACTGGAAATACCACAGTAACTTGAAAATCTCCCGCTCTCTGTTTTTAAAAGTTACAGGAACTATGAACATGTCATATCCAAAACACATTTACAATCATAATCCATCCACATACTAAAATGGAAAAAGAAAAGACAGCCCTGGGCTTGTTAAGGACAGTTATATTTGCCCTCAACAACAGATGTTTTTAACAGTCCAGGCAAAAAGAAATACAGGGATTTAAATAAGCCAGTAAGTACATAAATAAATAAATAAATAGTCCACCAATCTAATGCCAGCACCAGAACGGTAGGAGACCTTATTGCTTCCTTTATTCCCTTTCATTTCTGAGTCTGTTGATATAGCACAGGATCTGAACAATACACTGGCAAACTTCAAACAGGGACTGAGATTATATCCAACAAAGCTAGAAGGGGAAATTTGACACTCCTACAGTGCATTCATATGGAAACAAAATGAGTTATATTTATTTTATGGGACAGTTTGAATTTATTATAAGTTGCATATAATTTCCTGTCTCATTTCTTGAGCACTCTTGGAATTTATTTCAGGATGTCTTACGTTATCACACACCCCCTTCCCTCCGCCCTGACACCCTCTCTGCTGAACTTGCTCTACAAGAAGTCCCTGAAAGGCAGAAATCCCAGGGCAACTGCTAAAGCATTGAAGTTTTGGAAGAAATTCTTTATAGGCAGTGGGGACGAAAATGGAAACAATGTGAAAATTAATGTACTGTAGAATCAGTGAACATACCACTTATTTCTCTACACAACTAGAAGAAGGACTGCTCCTATAAGTAGTGTCCAAATAATTCAGAGGTGGCAAAACTATTAAGATTTCTACATATGCTTGCCTTGGAAGCAGATTAAATCTCACAAGTACACACACTGCTTTCCCTCCCCCAGTCACCTGTCTATATTGCCTTCCAATTTCACCGCAGCTTTAGCTGCTTTTATAAGAAATTTGGAAAAGTGGGATTCTGGCAGCAAAAAGAAAAAAAAATGGTCATATGTCAAATGAAATTCTAATTGGGGTACCTAAAGGGAGAAAAAAAGAAAAAAGCTGGAAATGCACCTGGAGGTAGTCATCTCAGATATGGTAATATCTCACGGCCAGTGAAGCAGAGAGAAAGTCCTGGCCCACAGTAGTCTTCAATGTGCGTGCTCAAATTCGGACCATAACAAACCCATAATAGCCAGCAAAGGTGTTCTGTTGAAAGTAAGGTAAATTGGCCATTCAGAGTTTCAAAAGAAGATATTCATGACCAATGCTTTTTGGAGGTATTTTAATTGCTTCTGTGCATGACATATAAATACCACATGTAAAAGTTCAAAATAAAACAGTTATTAAATGAGAAGCCTTTACTACAAAGTCTAAGCAGGTAGAATTCAGCATAGCTCTATTGCCTCTATTGGCACAAATCAATGTATATAGATGAGAAACTTGCTCTCAAATCTCAGCTAATACTATGCTTATGAACAATTATATTTATATTAAGAGTTAGAATTCTGAGAATGGCATTTGCCACTTCCTAAAAGAAGGGCAAAACCTTTAAAGGCCGATGACCCTGTCCAATTGTGGGAGTGCCTTCAACAGAGACAGATAAGACACTGCATACAATTATCTTGAAAGACAAATGAAACAACTGAGAATGGCATCTTTAAAACCATGATACCAACCTTTACATCTTTCTAGTCACCAGTAGACAGCCCTCTCTCTTTGTCCTTTTTCCATAAGGAAAAATTTTGGCTGGTTAAAAAAATAATCTCAAACCTGTGAAGAAATGTTTTATATTCCCTGAAATAGAAGGACACCTAAATGATTGGACTGCACTAGGCATTGACTATTATTGGTCAATGAAGGTTTTCCATCACTCCGTGAAATGTATATCTGCTGCTTACTTTCCTCATTTTGCCTGAACATACACTGGCCACAAACCACAATGGTGAGAAATTTTGCGCTCCTTCACATGAATAAATCTTAGCTTGTGTAGCTGAACTTCTTACTGAACTGAAGTGATCAAATGCCAGCCTGTACATATACACTATTGCACGTGAAAAGAAATGTGTTCAGTTTGGACCCTCTACTGGAAAAATCCCTCTCTACACAGCTGCAATTGTAGAAACAGAAAAGTAGACATACAACAGTAGGTAGACTTATCTACACATGAAAGGACAAACTGTCAAGCTTTGTACATTCAGATGTAAACAAGAAACATTATATTCATTGCACTGGCTAATTGTGCTTGTGGTCATCTAAGACAGACCCAGTTAGATAATAGAGGAATCTAATGCCAAAGAGCCTGGAAGGAATGGACTATTGTATTTGACTATCTTCCATGTACAAATTAGCACAGAAAAAAAAAAAAAAAAAAAGAAATCCTGCAGAAAACCACATGTACTTTATTACAGTTCCTAGTGTTACTTCTGTAAGTACCACAACAGCAACAAAGAGAGCTAAAAAAAGCTGCTGAAAAGATGCAAACAGCATACACAAATGTAACTAAACGCCCTTCTGACATGAAGTGATTTGACTTCAACTTCAGATGAATACATGGCTGGTTATGGTTTTGGCCACATTTCCTTTGAGTTAGACAACTGTGATTTGTTTGTGTTAGGATTTTATTCTTAAACCAATAGAAAGGGAAATCTTCAGAACAGAATGTCTGCTTTCTTTTGTCTCTTTTAAGAGCAGTGCGTTAATATTTCCTTAACATGCAAAAGTTCACAGGGCAATGAGCAAAATTCTCCAAATACCTGGTCTTAGCTGGGAAAGAGAGAAATTGTCTTTTCAAGTTACTTTCATTTTGACATTACTTTTTCAAGACAGGCGCCTAGTGTTATGGCTCAGATTCTCAAAAGTATCTATGAAAGTACCTAATTCCCATTTATGCCAGGGAAACTGTGTATGAAGCAAGTTCTAGGGCAGTTAACAAATAAGCTACCAACCCCCACAGACCTTAGTCAAGCACCACTCAACTGAAAATTAATATAATTGTTTCTGAAGAAGCTTAAGAATCCTGATGGAGTAGTGGGATATATGGACTACTACACCTCTCTAGGCAGTCTTCCCTGAAGTAGATTATATCTGCTGGCTGACAAGGGGAACAGAGGAGGTTATTGCAGGTACTGCCTGTGGGCTTGTCCATCCCCTTAGCATCATGTGCACATGGGCTGTGCAAGTGTCTGGGCTTTGCAACCTCCTTGCCGAGGCAAGGATGCCAAACAAAGGCTTAAGGTGCTACTTTGCTCTGCAGTGTGTTACTGAAAATATAGGAACATGTGATAACTTATTGTAAGACTCATCCTGTAAGTGTTTGTTACCTAGCCTTAGTGATTACAACTTTGAACTTCTGATGATGTTTGCAGAGTGCTATATGACTAGATGCTGCTTGTGTTTCTCACTGTGGGCAAAACAGGGAGAGAGGTACAAGGTGAAGCACATAAATCCAAATGCTGATTGTTGTAGTTTCCAATTTCATTCCACCTACCTGACTAAAGACTAAAACCTGTGAGGCTAGAAGCCAGGTCACAGGCCTGATAAGATGCTTCTTTTTTTTTCTCAAAAACATCCATGAGCTTTCTACCACGCCCTGTGTGAACTCATGCTGCAATAAACTATAGTAGTAACATGTATACCTGGGTATCCCACAACTTATCTCCATCTCTACCCAAGCTGTAAGTCAAATTCTTGCATGTTTACCTAATCTCCTGCTGAAAGCAAGTGAGAGATTTTCCTGAGTATGGAAAGAGCAAAAGAATGGCCCGATTCAAAAAAGAAAGTTAAGCTTGCTTCACATCACTATTCTTAAGGCACAAAGAGATTTGGTGGGAGGTGGGGGGGAAATCTCTTGAGGCAGGGTAAGTCATACAAATACAAACTAGTATAGTATGGAATATAATGCATAATAGTTGGCAGCAGAATGCACTATTTATTTTCATGAATTAGGAACTGAGAACTTAATTCACAAGCAGCAGAGTGAAGTACAAATGTTATGAGTATGAGCTTAACATGGGGCCAAATCCTACAGCCCTTACAGTCTTATTGAGTCATATCTCCTGTTGATCTTCCCTAAATTAGCACTGCAGTATACTCGTAATATATCACAGTCATCAGGTTATAAACTTCTCATTTTCACAAATGAAAGAGAATCTATGCTGACACTATGCTGTTTTGTGATAATTCAGTATTTTAAATGGAAAATAGACCTTTAAACAAAATAAGACTTTTAGGTCAGTCCAGATAGTATTCTTATTCCTAGTGATTAATTAGCATTTAGTGATTATATATCCAAGAAGGTTAAAAAAATCATACAGTATTTTTAATAGGCATTTCAAATAGGGTTATCCCACTGTTTGGGTACCCATGTGGCTGCTGAAAAATGTCTTAAGATTAGTTTACAATGATTACCATAGATTGTTTTATACAGATAAATAACAAGATGCAAGCTGCTATGAAGCTCATGTATTTAAGATTCTTTGCTATTTGAATGACTGCAGTCAGTCAAATCTTCACAAAAAGACAACATATACCTATGTCAAGACAACTATCAAAAGTAAGTGCATATTAATATTCATACTACAAATTTCTGATAGCAAACATACAGCTCATACTTATAAAATTAAGTATGAATCAAAATGGAACATTTAATCTCAATCAAACAGCAGAGCTACAGTGCTCAACTGTAGAGCACCCTATCAGGATAATCAGAGGAAATATGCAAGAAAATCATATAGTAACGATTAGCTTTATAGCCCTTAAGTATACCAGATATCAAATAACATAACTTCCAAAAGTATAAACTTCCAAGGTATAAACTTGTCTCTGTAATGAGTTACAGCAGTAATGAGAGCTCATTTAAACTGGCTGCAGGAAAAAGTTCAGTACACGCTGTACCTGGTATCTCCGCATGTGCACAGCTGAAAAATATTTTTTCTTTCCTGTTTTTTTTTTTAGGAAGAAAGAAAACTCCATAATTTAAACTCCATGATTTAAAGAGCAGAGAAACAGCTCTTGTCTAAATCCCCAGCAGTTAAATCACCATTCACAGGTCATTGCTCTCCGAGTTTATAAAACTGATGCCAACATCAACTTCTCGGTTCTACCTGCAGCAACCCACAATATCAAGGCTCCAATCCTCCAATATCAAGGCAACACTTTAGAGAGGGTAAGATTTAACGTGGTTTATTCAAAACAAACTCTAACTGCGATCCTCACGATTAGAAACATACCTACCGGCATACATACACACGGATTCAATATCAGCCACAAGCAATACATATTTGCAGGAAAGAAAGGGCATTTACCAGGAGGAGCGAAGCCAGAAGGAGAGTGCCCGCAGCTGCCCAGCGACAGCCCTCCATGGTGGGGTCGGACACTTGCCCTAACTGCGGAGCTGCCGGCTGTCACATCCAGCGCTAGTGCGGACCTTCAGCCCCGCTTCTCCGCCTCCATCAGCCCCGCTTCACATTTCCTGACCCAGCCGTGAGTGGGTGGGTTTTGGGGGTGAGCTGCGGGGAAGGGCTCCCCGAGCCGTCCAGCAGCCAGTCCCCCCCCCTCCTGCTAGTCAGACAAAGCCGAGGGGTCTAAGGAAAGCCTAAGAGTGGAAGACGGAGGGGAAGAATAGAGAGGGAGAGGGGGAGAGAGAGGAGGAGGAGGAGGAGGAGAAGGAGGAGGAGAGAGGAGAGAGGCAGAACAGGCACAGCTGAAGGGAGAGCTCTGCTCCACCGCTTGCCGTGAGCTGTTCACGCTTATTGCGGGGTCGGTAGCTCTCCTCCTGAGCGTGCATTGTTCCAGACAGGAGGGAAACTTAATCTCTGTCAATACATAATGTATGCCATAAAAGGCACCAATCGGAAAATGCTGAAATCCTCCAGGGAGAAAGTATGTTTTCCTAAAGACTTGTATTCTCTACAGAAGAATGCTCCCTGGAACCCTTTTACACCGTTTGTTCAGTAATAAGGGAGTCTGACTCGGCTCCCAAATTGTAAAGCAGGAATGTTTCTAACAGAAATGACAGACTTTCTGTCACTGCTTTTTTCTTTTGGGGGAAAATTTAAAAACTGGTAACCTATTGGCATTAGAAGGAAAGTGAGCTTATGAGAGGAAGAATTCAGCGCAGAAAGGCAAAGATCCACACACCTCAGGAAAGCCAGGAACTCTACCTTTTAAGTATTAATTTGTTGGACAGGGATTTCAAATCAGTGCTCTCACTCTGTTCAGAATTCATCCAGTTTGCATGCCTATGCTTCTGCATTGCCTGAAGTCTCAGAGTGGCCAACTCTTTTTTTTTTTTGGTCTGTCTATTTGTTTTATTTTATGAAGCAAAAATTGCTAACTGGATCCAAGAACTCTTTCTTAACATAGTAGGCATTCTCCCACATGGGGCTGAGCTGGACGTCTCTTGCAGTCACAACATTATGGTGCTTCAGGACATGCTATATCCAGATGGGCACGTAGAAAGCCTTGTCTTCCCTAAGCTCTAGAGTGTGGTACTTCAGTAAGGTCAGGCAACGAAGGAGAAAAGTAAGGTACATGAGGGGTGTTAGGGGTGGAGAACAGTATCCCGGCACTGAGTCTGAAAAATGACTAAAGTCAGAAGCTAGCACAAGAAATGGAAACTCTGCCAAGGGCACCAGGACTAAGGACAGAAGGGAAAAAGGAGCAAGTGTAGACCACAAAGCATTTAAGAGAACTGCACATCAGTAGAAAGGAAAAACAGCCTAGAAGAAAAGCTAGATGAGCAGATGGAGAGTGATACAGAGTTTGCAAGAGGAAAGCAACTCAGGGGGGAAAAAAGAGTTACAGATGTTGGGAAGTCAGATAGGAGGAAAGAAGAAGGTCTGGCTTGGCATAACAGGAACAAGGAACATAAACGCTGAAGATATCTGAAGGCCAAAATAAAAAAGAGATAAGCTAGACAGAGCTAGGCTTGGGAAATTAGGCTTAAAAGAGAAATTTGGAACAAGAAACAAAAGTAACTAGGAACAGTGGGAGAAAGAGATTTTAGCTTGCACTGGCCAGCAGTACTTGGTTGGGGATATTTGGACTTGGTGAGCAAGGAAACAGGACAAAGAATACCAAAAAGACTCAGTGGGAAGGGGCTATTATGGAAAACCAGCTAGGTGAACTGAACGTAGCAGGGGTGAGAAAAGTCCTGAAATGAGTACTAAGATTTCTATACCACCAGTGAGTCCTTTATGTGTCCAAATCTCCTCACACAGTGACTTCAGAGACCATTTCCTGGAGGACAGGAGAAGAACGGACAACGTTGCACCACCCTCTGGCTCAGAAGTGGGGAAACCACCACAGGATGACACCATGGCAGAATTTACAACTTCTCATATTGCCCTTGAAAACTCCGGAAACTAAACATGCAGATCTACTAAAAGAGCACAAAAGATCTCAATCCCCACATGTAGGAAAATGGGCAAGGAGGGCAAGAGACCACCATGGTTGAGCCAAGACCTGCTCGTCAAACTAAGGGGCAAGATGGGGCTACACAGGAAATGGAAGAAGGGACAGGCATCCTGGGAAGAGTATAGGGATGCTGCCAAGATGTGCAGGAATGAGGTCAGGAAGGCCAAGGCACAGCTAGAACTGAACTTGGCAAGGGACGTAAAGAAAAATAAGAAAGGCTTCTACAGGTACGTTAACCAGAAAAGGAAGGTTAAAGAAAATGTACCCCCCCTGATGTGCAACAGTGGGGAACTTGTATCAACAGATGAGGAGAAGGCAGAAGTTCTCAATGACTTCTTTGCCTCGGTCTTCACTGGTAACCCCCTTCCTCCTAGTTCTTGTGTTGATGACAAAAAAGTTGGAGACCAGGGTGACAAGGTCCCTCCCACTGTAAGTGAAGACAAGGTACGAGATCAACTCAGGAGCCTGAAGATATACAAGTCCATGGGACCTGATGAGATACATCCCAGAGTCCTGAAGGAACTAGCTGATGTAGTTGCCAAACCACTTTCCATGATATTTGAAAAATCATGGCAGTCAGGTGAAGTCCCTGCAGACTGGAAGAAGGGGAACATCACACCCATTTTTAAAAAGGGTAGAAAGGAGGACCCTGGGAACTACCGACCTGTCAGTCTCACCTCTGTGCCTGGGAAGATCATGGAACAAATCCTCCTAGATGCCATGCTTGGGCACATGAAGGACAGGGAGGTAATCCAGGACACCCAACATGGCTTTACTAGGGGCAGGTCCTGCCTGACTAACCTAGTGGCCTTCTATGATAAAGTGACTTGGTCAGTAGACAAGGGGCAACCTATGGATGTGATCTATCTGGATTTCTGTAAGGCCTTTGACACGGTCCCCCACAACATCCTGATTGCCAAATTGGAGGGGTACGGATTTGATGGGTGGACTGTTCAGTGGATAAGGAACTGGCTAGATGGTCGCATCCAGAGGGTAGTACTCAATGGCTCAAAGTCCAGATGGAGACCAGTCACAAGTGGTGTTCCTCAAGGGTCCGTGCTGGGACCGGTGCTGTTTAACATTTTTATCAATGATATAGACAGGGAGATTAAAGGCACCATCAGCAAGTTTGCGGATGATACCAAGCTGTGTGGTGTTGTCGATACACCAGAGGGACGGGATGTCATCCAAAGGGACCTGGACAGGCTGGAGAGGTGGGCCCAGGTGAACCTCATGAGGTTCAACAAGAGCAAGTGCAAGGTTCTGCACCTGGGCCGGAACAATCCTCGCCACCAATACAAACTAGGGGGTGAGGTGTTGGAAAGCAGCCCTGAGGAAAGGGACTTGGGGGTTCTGGTGGACGAGAAGCTGGACATGAGCAGGCAGTGTGCAGCTGCAGCCCAGAAGGCCAATCGCATCCTGGGCTGCATCAAAAGAAGCGTTGCCAGCAGGTCCAGAGAGGGGATTCTGCCACTTTACTCTGCTCTGGTGAGACCTCACCTGGAGTATTGTGTGCAGGTCTGGAGCCCTCAATACAAGAAGGACATGGACCTGATGGAGAGGGTCCAGAGGAGGGCCACAAGGATGATCAAGGGGATGGAGCACCTCTGCTACAAGGACAGGCTGAAGGAACTGGGGTTGTTCAGCCTGGAGAAGAGGAGGCTCCGGGGAGACCTAATAGCAGCCTTCCAGTACCTGAAGGGAGCCTACAGGAAGGCTGGGGAGAGCCTGTTTAGAAAGGCCTGCAGTGACAGGACGAGGGGCAATGGCTTCAAGCTGGAGGGGAACAGATTTAGATTGGAGATTAGAAGGGGGTTCTTTACTGTGAGGGTAGTGGAGCACTGGAACAGGTTGCCCAGGGAGGTGGTTGAGGCCCCATCCCTGGAGATATTCAAGGAGAGGCTCGACGAGGCCCTGGGCAACCTGGTCTAGTTGGGGGTGTCCCTGCTGACTGCGGGGAGGTCGGACTAGATGACCTTTGGAGGTCCCTTCCGGCCTGGGAAATTCTATGATTCTATGATTCTATGATTGATTCATGCATGTTTTACAAATAGCATGACTACACAAGGGCCCAAATCCTTTACTTCACCAGCAGTGTCAACACACACCTGAGAATTGCACAAAAGAATTTTTTCCACACATCTCCTGTCCACTGCTGTCTTTTTTCTCCCATACCCTGTTCCTTTGCCCCAAGAAGGCTAACATCATAGGGGAAGGACTTACAGATAGTCTTGGACATTCCTGTACACAGAATTTTCAATGCTGAATTTTTATGTTATACAGCAAGGTTTGTAATATTGAATAGAGTAAACGATGACTGCTTTTTTTTTGGTAAGAAGCAAACTGTTGTAATTATGCAATTATGATTACATGGCTTACAATGAATGATACAACTGAGAAGAACTTTTTAATAACCATATGTTTGTCTTTTTTTTTTTTTCTTTCTCTTAGCCCAACTTTAAACTGGAGATTTTACTCTAATACTACATAAACCCATTTCAGAATTCTTGATTTTGGACAGTTCTTATTCAACTTTGGAAAAGGTGGGTTTTTAAAAGGAATTTTTGGAGAGTCTTCTTGTCAGTACAGAGATCTCTGACTAAATTGTCTAAACTGGAATAACTGGATTATACTTGGATTCCACGTATCGTGCCGTTGTTCCGTTCATGGGCCTCCCATTGCAACAGATGGGAATTTTGCATGGAGAATGATAGCATAGTTGTAGAATAGAATCATAGAATCATTTAGATTGGAAAAGACATTTAAGATCATCAAGTCCAACCATAGGCCTAACACTGCCAAGTCCACCACTAAACCATGTCCCTAAGTGCCACATCTACACAGCTTTTAAATACCTCCAGAGATCGTGACTCAACCACTTCCCTGGGCAGCCCATGTCAACGCTTGACAACCCTTTCAGTGAAAAACTTTTTCCTAATATCCGATCTAAACCTCCCCTGGTGCAACTTGAGGCAGTTTCCTCTCGTCCTATCACTTGTTACACGGGAAAAGAAACTTACATTCACCTGGCTACAGCCTCCTTTCAGGTAGTTGTAGAGAGCAATATTGTCTCCCCTCAGCTCCTTTTTCTCCAGGCTAAATAATCCCAGTTCCCTCAGCTGCTTCTCATAGACCTTTTCTCTAGAACCTTTACTAGCTTCACTGCTCTTCTTTGGATGTGTGCCAGCACCTCAATGCCTTTCTTGTAATGAGTTGAAGATCTTGTAGTAATGTTACCAAGTTTTGTGGCCTGTGATGTTCAGACATGTTGAAAAGGTGATTTAGCTACAAAGAGCTTTGTTTATTCAAGATATGTGCTTAATCAGTAGCAGAGAAGCACGATGTTCATAATAGCATTGTAAATTGTATGAAATTCACCAGACCTGATATTTTGTTGCACTTTTAAAATTCAGAGCAGATTCTTAAATGCAGCTTGAATTCTGTTTTCACAACAAACTCATGCAAACCCCATAATTTTTTCATGAAACCACATGAATATCATACTTCCAACAGTTTGGCTTTCAGTTTTCCACACATATTTGAACCTAGAAATCAAAGTGAAATTCAAGGAATGGAAACTCACATGAATCAAATCCAAAGGAAAGGTCTACTCAAATTCTTGCATACAGCTTTAATGAGGAGTCATGCCCAATATCTGCCAATTTCTACAGAGCAGTGTTGCCTCTACCTAAAGGCTCATTTGAATTATTTCTAACTGAAAATTTAAAAAATGAACTGAAAAAGAAGTGTAGATTTACTGAAAAATTACTTTAAGGCACGAAGTGCCTAGCAGTGTTCTGGAGCTGAACATCTCCATATCCTGCTGTTCAGGTCCTGGGTTTTGTTATACTACATATATGCATTTTTTATGGAGTTAATTTATTTGTCTTGCTGAAAGGTCTTGGTAGGAACACTAGTCTGGGGGTGGGGGCATTTCTTTTAGGCTTGCATATATATACTCAAAAAAAAAAGCCTATAGTAAGAAGGAAAATAGGCCCTAAACAGGGTAACATTGCCTGAAAGGTAAAGTCACAGGCCCTGTTCATCTCCAAACTCTCTCTGTCACGCATCCTGAATAAATGCAAGAATTCAGAGCAATAAAGGAATTCTACCTGCAACAGAAGTAATAGCTGAAACCTCAAGGGACGTATTACTGAATGCAGACGGTGCCTACTATGCCTAGCACTTTGTTTCACCAGTAAGAAAAGGGTTGTTCTCAGCAAATCTTAATGCTACAGATGAAGTCCTGAGTTCTTTAAGATAATTTGCAAAATTGATACTGGAGATTGGTGAGTTCAGGATTGCATTCAGTATCGCTTTCTGCGTATACATATGCAAATAAGTGACCTCCAAACCCTGATATTACAAATATAAGTCCTTCACCGTCTTAGGGGAGAGTGAATGCACAACTACATGCTATTCCATGTCCTTAAAATTGCCTCTTCTGCTTTCTGAACTGATCATTAGTTCTAGTTCTCCTTCACCTCTGCCAGGTGTTTAAATTAAATCGGTTTGCATTTGTTTGTGAGAAGTGGAGCTTGTTATCGGCACTGTACACCTATGGCAGATTATATGAAATGGAAGTAGAAGCAAAGGAGAGTGTCTGAAGCAGTATTTTAAGCTCTACAGATTTAACAATACTTAATTTGAAAAACACACGTGCAGGCAGAAGAAAACTGTTAACATCAATATGCTTTATAGCAGGAAAGAGTGAACTCAACTTTGGAGCTGATCTCCCGGGGGAGAATATGTTACCGTTTTCACTCAGAAGCCACCTGTCTCTTCCTGGAGGTTGGACCTCTTTTTTGCCATCAGGTCTGTAGCAGCCATGATTTTTTATTTCTTTTTTACTTTTTCAGTTAACAGTTATTCTTAGATTTTTTTCTCTTATAAGCCTGGATTGATTTCTGGGAACCTGGAAGCCTTGCACAAGTATGGAAAGTGAGAAGCGCGAGGGAGCCAGTGCTTTATAAGGAGTCTTAGGATTTGTATTTACATGTGTGTGTGCCCACAGTAGATGTTAAAGAAACTAGAGTCAAAGCTATAAGGACAGCAATATTCTGAAGCTCACCCAGATGCATGTGACCTGCGATTGCAAAAGCACTTTCCTTCAAAGTTACGGTGCTGATGCATATAAAACCTCTACCTTGACCTCCAATTTGAGGTAAAAATCAAATGTACAATAGCAGGAACAATACAGCTCCAAGGAGTATGAACAACTGGCAGGGCAACAGATAGATAGTTCAGACTTCAGACTCATCCAATTTTTGCCCTGTATGAGAGACTATGAGCAACAGGGTGCAATGAGGTCACCTCAGAACCGGTGTGTTGTCACCTCCCTGTCTTTGGCACCCACATGAGCTTCTACATCTAACGTGAGAAGAAGTCTTGAGAAAGAGGTGACAAGTAACGCTGCTTAATCTATTTTGTTTAAGTAGGCAGAAATCGGGCTGATGAGATGCTTTCACATGAAATATTTTGAGCCCCCTTTCCCATGTTAGACTGTCACCATTTACCTTATGAATTAAGATACTTGTTGCACTTCAGTAACAGCCCTATATCTTTGGCAGCAGAAAAATCTAAATCAAAATCTCACCAACATATCTAAAAGTTTATAGACTCTTGCAGTGTTTTTCACAAGTTTAGCACTCTATTCACATTTTTTCATTGGAAGAATGCGGTAATTGAGGAGATGATCCAGACATCTTGAACTGACTTGTTTGAGATCTGAATTAAAACAGCAAAATAGGGGAATTCTGCAATGCGGATGCAAAATTGCTTCCTCCTCCTGTTGTGATGGAGAATATGAGGTAAGACAGACAAGGATGTATCCATCATTCTTCCAACATTGTTTCTCTCTCAGGCTTATTCCTTTCCCAGGGCACCACTTACATACCCTTAACATCTCTCAACTTTTGGACATGGTCCCTGAGGGCAACCTAAAATGGATTGCTGTTTTTAGAGGCATCCCAGTGCCTATCTGTTAAATGGCTCACACATGACTCTGGGCCACTCACACTCTCCTTCGGTAAAGTGACCCTCTATGTCCCAAATATTTTTCCCCACACAAGGCTGTTTTCCCTATTGTTGTGCTGCTGCATACTCCTTTTTCAAGTCTACTTTCAGAAGTCTGTGCAATTTCTTTATCTACCTTTATTTATTTCTACACCTCTTGTCTCTCAGCTAGCACTGTATGTCAGCTTGCTCTAACAGTTGTTTACCTGCCATACTCTCTGAACAGCCCACAAAATGCAGGAAATACTGTTTTTATGTTTTACAAACAGGGCACTGTAGGTATAGGGAGATTAACTAACTCACAATTTTACATGAAGTCACTGACAGAGCACAGAATTGTAGAAGATCTCTGAAGATGCAAACTGGCAGCCTTAGTTGCATGGGCCAGTATGTTGGTTAATTCCATGAGAAATGACTTTAAAGTAAATCTCATTTAACTGTGCATGGCAATAAGTATCACACCGTGAGCAGTATGTCAGTAAATTGACATTACCTGCAGAGCTCTTGCATTACCTTACAGAACACATGCAATGAAACACCAAGCAAGTAAGGGACCTATTCTATGCTGAGAACACTTGCAAATCCATGACCTGTTTCATAGTCATTAACGGGTTTTTAACTCACAGGCCCAGCTTTAGATGTCAGGTCAATATGTGAGTTACACTTTTCATGAAAGTTTCTAGGCTTACTGTTGGCAAAATATAACTAGAAAACATATTCTTTAAAGGCTCGCATACTGACAACAGATACAAACAGGTTTGCACGCAACTATCGGAAGTCTCATCATTGGAGCTATCAAGCTTGTGATTTTAGAGACATTACACAGCTACACATAGGGGTGATGATACTGCTTTTGAATATTGCAAAGGAATAAGAACAGAGCCTATATTTCTGTAAACCACCCCAGCTGGAAGTCCGTTGGAGCGTTATGAGTTACAAATTACTCCACTGAAGAGACGAAACCAAAGCGAACAAAAAACCTCACACACTTTTTAACCTTGTTGGATCTCTAATTTACAAGGCTTTTGTCTTGTCTTATTTTCTTCTATGTCAGTAGAGCATAGGTAATTCTCTATATGGCTTTCAGATTTTGTAATACAAATGGGATTCAATTCCACTTTCCTTTTCTTATCAAAATTCAGATTCTAGAGGCAGGCTTAGACCATTGTGAGCAAACCTAAAATTAAGCAGATGAAACTACCAGCAAGGGAAGAATATGTAAGTTTTAAGAATCTTACAAAGAAACAAGGAAGAAAAGAAGACTAGGGAGTACATTTTGGATCAAGGTTTGGAAAACCCCTAAGGTGGGGGAGGTGGGATTGGGGTTTGGCCAATTTGTGATATTCAGCTCTGTGTCTGGATCCAGCTTTCCAAAGTTTCCAGAAGACGAGGGGTGTGGAGGAAGGAGAGAAGTTGGATTCAAAGTTTTTGGGTTTTGGCCCATCTCTTGTGCTAGCAATTAATGAGAATGCCTGGACAGCACAAAGCATACTTTGAAATGTTGAGCCAGCAAGATATTTAAGCAGTGGAGAAACACTTCTCTCTTAGCAAGAGAGTTTTGAATATCAAAACACTAGTGGAGATGCCACGTGGCCACTCACTCAGTCACAACGGGGTTCTCCATGCAAAAGACACAGAGTGCTTATCCCCACGTTGGCCAAGTTAACAAAGAAAGATTAACAATGCAGACAAACAGCAAGAACTATAGCACAAAACCACCTAATGATCTGTTTAAAAGCTGAAATCGATATTGTTCTTCTGACAATCACAGAGATGGGGAAGAATTGAGGGTCAGTGTTGAGGGAGAAAATCTTCAAATTAGGCAAAAAGCACATTTAGAAATATAGAAAGATTAAGAATATGTCATAAAACATGGGGGTAAGTAGTAGGATTTTGAAACAGCACAGGGCTCAAATGGCTGCAACACACACACACAGAAGTGGAAAAAGGTATTCAGTGAAATATTTGAAACATATGGGTTTTGTTTATGTTTCTTGCAAATATTTGAGAAAAGTGAACAACTCCTACCTGTATACAATCGTGACCATGAATGCACTATTATGTTGTAACAAAAATGTATTTATAAGCAACCAGTAAAATACTGGAAGAAATTATAATGTTAATAACTAGGAGGCTATCGTGTTCCATATTAAATTTCTCAGCACTGCAGCTCACTATGCAAAGAGCAGTAGTTTCTACTTGATGGATTAAACAGTTTCAAAATGGTAGAAATATAGGAAGCAGTGAAACAAGACAGATAGTATTCTCCTTTCGAGCTAGGCAGAAAATATTGTCACTGTCAGAGAAACAGGTGAAAAAATGAAATATTTTTATTTCCTGTATTTACATCTGACCTTCTAGTTTGAATTAATGAAGGCTGGCAACTCAAAATTCAAATCCATATGTGTTCTTTTTAAGAATCTTTAAAGAACGATTGTGGCTGGTAAATATATGAGTAGCTTCCACTGAGCCAGGCATGTGGTTAGATGATATAATCTTAAGGAGCCTAATCGTTTTGTCATTTATGAAAGAAATCAGGAATAATGAAAGTGAATTCAATAGGGTATTTTACAAACTAAAATGGGTAAAAATTGGCGCAAAATCTTAATTTGTATGACATTTAGTCTGCATTATAATTTGTTTTATCATGTACTTCACTGTGTGCTCATATAATCTGAATTTCAAAAAGAAAAGTTTTTCATGTGGCAATTAGAGGTAAAGATGATCATGGCACTAAGTGTGACAAATACTCACTGAGGAACTGAAGAAAACCATCTTGACTAAGAGCATTAAACCTTCCCCTCAAATGAGAACGGTGTGATTCTCCAATGAGATCAATTATTGCAGTAGACACAAATTTCTTGAGCAATGGAAGATAAGGAGAATTCACCAGCTTTAGTCAGTAGAAACTAAACCCCTCAGTCATACAGGAAGTCAAGAAGTTAATATCTGCCCCTAAACTCCATGCACAGTCTGTTTTGATCAAACTGGTTAACGTATATTATAAATATGTATTAAAGGCACATTGAGAGGAGAGCAGATAATGTTGCATAGGTAAGCACATTGGACTTGGTTGGCTGGAGTTACTCAGAGTCAGAAGCCAAATGATTTGGTTCTATTGCACTTCTTTGTCAGCAAATAAGGGAACAATTGTTCTTTAACTGAATTTCAGGACTAGATTATTTAGAACCGTCATTCATACTCATACTTAATGGTTCAAAGCCTGCTGTGCCAACATTTTTTCATGGGAAAAACACATAAGGCTGAGTCCTGCATCCTACTATAATTCAGAGCTTTAACCTCAAAGGCCATTTACCAGATGAATTCTTATGAGAATATACTACTGTCAGGTATCTTGTTGCATCCTGCATGTCTTAATCCCAAAGCACAAAATAATTATAAGAAATACAAGAGAAGGAAAGGACTTCCTTCATCTGTGCAAGAGAAGCTGATAGTCCCATCATCTTTGTACATCACAGATTCTCTGATAGCTTTTCACAGTATCTTTCGGCTGCTTCATGTGACACCCTGTGACAGACTGGCCTTTATTTTTGCACAATCTAACATATTGCCTGAAGTCATAACTATAACAAAAATATCTTCATATATCTTTAAAAAAACCCTTGAACCCTTCTTCTGTCACCAGGTGCCATTTGCTTTATTTAAGTAGTTTATGTACTGAAATGGATATTGTATTTCATGCATACTTGTTTCCAAAAGCTGCTGCTTCATGATGCACTGCATAATCTGTTCTACATTTAACTTATAAAGACTTTTATGGAACTATCCTAATGCAGTTTTTGGCTTTATCTTCTTTCTTTTATTCAAGTCCTGATTTATCAAATTTGCTTTTATTTATCTTTGACATGAATAATTGTTCTGACCACTTAGGTTTGTAATTTTATTTGCCTGCACAACAGCACTGGCATTGATAAGAAATGTTCTTGTGCTGGAGTATGTCTTTGTTAGGCAAAAGAGTATAACAGCACTACTGGCTAAAAGTAATTCTGCAAAAACCTTTGATGTAGTAAGAAAGAACTGCATCTAAATCATGAAAGATTATGGAGCAGATTACCTAGGCAATCCTAATTCTTTACTGTGGTTTTACAGCATTATTTATATGTAAAGATGTACATATCCACACTATGTGTTACTTCTGCCTTCTCCCCTTTCCCCTCTTGACTTTGATCATACATGTATGAAGTTGTTCTGTCAGAGTAAAAGATAAAGCAGAACAGACGTGTTTGTATTGCAGATCTGCATCATAACTTCTCTGTGAATTGTGAAGGGGGTTGGTTTCTTTTGTTGGTAATTCTTTTACATTTATGAGCACAAACTTTCACTACACAGGGCGAGAAAGAGTAGACAACATGTCATCACTGCAGCATAAAATACTGCTAGGTCATCAATAACTTCCTGCGATGCCATCATCAATGCCAAGCAAGCATTAATACAGGTAAGCTGGAAGAAGCCAGAGATGGAATAACAGCTTTCATAGAAATGAAATGCTCAGAAATGCTGTGCAACAGCAATGGGTAAGGTTAAAGAACTGTAGTTTCATAGCATCACTTAGCAGAAGAGGTTATAACACCAGGAGTTTTATGTGTCTTTAATACATCTCCTACAGTGCTATCTGTAATCATTAGGCTTTACATTTCTAAGGCCTTTCTGTTCAACAGAGCTTTGTTTTCTTTAGATGACAGGCAGTCTTTTCTTGGAGTCTTTAAAATGCAGGCCGAGAAGTGAGCTGTATGCCATTAATCCCACTGTCCCACTAATATTAGTGGTTAGGGGCAGCCCTTCCAAAGAAACATCCACCTCAATGAACAAGATGCCACATACTAACGAGGCTCACCTGGTGAATATAATGCATGTTTGAAGATCACTCTGCCATGTCTCTGACAAACTACAGAATTAGCTAATTTCTCCAGTGTGTGACTCATTAAACAGAGGTTTTGCAATTTATAGGTATGTCTATTCATTAGCATAGTTACTACCATGTGATTTAGAAGCATCTTTTATTTTCCACATTCAGTTGTGAGAATATGAGATATAAGGAAGTGAGGTACATGGTATGCTTAAAATCATATGAAGATTCTCTAGAAGTGTCAAGATGCTGGTCAATGATCACCAAACCACTCTCTGCCTAATTGCCTTTGGGGTAAATAAAGAAAATTCTTTTAAGCTTTCGCCCAGATGCCATGTGCTTTGTGTATGAAGTAATGCTGTTCAAAGCTACTTAAATTAAACAGCAGCTTTGATTATCTATTATCTGATACCTAGGAAGTTATCCTAGAATGGACACACCATTCCACCCTCTACAGTGATTTTGTCCAGTGGGATAAAACAGAGCAAATTCTTTTTAAATATGTGTAACATCAAGATACAATTTTTACTTTTGAAGGAGTACCCAGAGCTCTCTTTAAGAAGCTGGTGCACCCATCCAAGGACAGCATTGCTAAAGCACTAGTTAAGTTACTGGGCCAAATTTTCTCAGCCTTGTTTCTATCTTCCTCTCCTGAAGCATGAATATAGCACTAGCTCCACCACTTAAGTTGTGGGAGACACAGAGCTGAGTTGAGGCTCCCTTCTGAATTTTAGTGTTTTAGAAAGAGTTAAAAAGGAAAAATAAGTACTTTTTACTGCATAATAAAACGTAGCAGCTCACTCTGGCCTGACAAATAACCCAGTGATTCCAGGACGACTGGAGAGGTGTTGGTCAGAGCAGAGTCAAACTCTGCAGATGAGATTCAGTACTTGAGGAAAAAGGCATCCTTTTCCACCTATATTTTTCTTCCCCTCATTGTATGTTTTCTTTTATTCATCTGGGAAACACTGAGTCTGAATGTTTTACTATGGTATCACCATGTAACATATAGACTGTACTGCCACTGTTCCACAAAAAACTGGGCTGGACCTGCACAGACAGCAAGCTTGCCATTTCCTCAGTTTATATGCTGCTGCTGCTGCTCTGCACAGGAAAAAATCTTACACATTATTCAAGAGTATTGCCAGAAGGGAAAGCAATTAAAGTGAAGCTTCATTAGGAAGAAACAATCACAAGTTTAATTTAAGAACATGTATTTGGATTCCAAATAGTATTTTTACCAAAGTTTTAATGCTTTTATTTCCCATCTTTTGAAATTTCTTCCAGTTTCTGTTATAATGAGTTTTTTTCAAACAGTGGTTCTCACTGAATCTGTGGTTCAGTAACATGGATGGTTGATTGCATTTCAGAGAATCGTTTCTTGATCCTTAGTAAGAACAAGACATAAGACTCTGTGTCAGGGGTAACTAACTGAAAACAGCAATTCAGGTAATGTTGAGTGACCTGTCGGTCTCACTAGTCTCATGAAGATGACACAGGAGTTAGAGCAGTATAGAGGGGCTTCAGCTGCATGTAGTTGGCAACCATAAAACAGTGCATCTTGGAATAAATAGTGCCAGATTTTCCAGCGTTAGACACACAGTTACTGGCTTCTACATCACAAGATTTTTGAAGTGCTTTGTGTGACTGAAAAATTTCATGATTTTTTTGAAAGCACATGAATGCATGCTCCCTCAATGTGTGTGTGTGTCATCACTTGCTGTGATTTATCCTGCTTCCTTCCTGTGTATCATGACTGTAGCAACTAATACAGTTTCAGGAAACATAATAAGCCGTATTCTCCAAAGAGGCCCTGAGCCAAAGATATCAGGCACTCACCTAACTAATGACACATGTTGGTGCCTGACCCAGATGATTTACAAAGGTATATTCATTGGCATTGGAGTGCTTCTGCAGAAAGTGGATTTTTTTAAGAGGTAGTGGCCAGTGTTTGCATGGTTCATTCTTTGCATTGACCTGACATCTCTGCCTAAAAGCCTATATATGAGTTACTGAACTCTTCTGAAAACCCACTGAACAGCATAGGATCAGGCTTTATATGCTTGCTATACCCCTGCTAAGTATTTCCAGTTATAAGCTTCTTTGGAAAGAATGCCTCATCCTCATAACACAGCCCCGGAGATTAATGAAAAAGTAGCTGCTTTCATAAACAGGATAAACTAGGCATTTGCATGACAACAGATTTACAACCACAGCAACTAGTAATCTGCAAACCAAATCATCAGTACGTTTAGTGCCATCAAGTCTGCATATTATGTTCTGTGGGCAGAACTGTTTAAACACAGCCAGGATATTTAATGGCATGCCTGTAAGAAACAACATTCCACATTGACAGTGAGGGGCCCGGGGCATGGGGCAGAGTTGTAGCAAGGAGTCATCATGGCGATTGCTTTCATACTTTTTACAGTATTTGTTCCATTTGTTAGCTAGGAAATACTGCTGGAGCCCCATGTAATGTTAATGCGTGTTCTCTCATACTGTACTGTGTACACTTTTAGGGACCAGTTTATAAGGAGCAGTTTATCTGTGTAAATTTTGCTTGATGAAGTCACTGTGCTTTGCCTTACACCCCTTCGCTCCCGAAATGGTCCCAAAATGAGCCACTAGAAGACAACCAGGGATGAATACTTCACCTCTGTGCGAAGGTGTACATACGAAGTGTGTGCCAGAGGAAAGAGCAAGAGTCTGGGGATGCTAGTGGACTGGCTCAGAACTCAGATTATCAACCGACCACTGCAGAGAGGCCGGCAGTGCAGTAGCCCCCTCTAGGGTATGCCGAAAACATCGGGCAGAGAAGAGCAGCGAGACGGCAAACGGCGTGGAGAGGATGGCAGGGAGCAAAACTAAAGAATCAGCCAAGAATGAACCCCCAAAGTCCTGCTGGACAGAAAGAAAGAATCACCTCCGTGAAGGGGTGCGCCTCCCGGCACGTTGGCAGCCAAGCTCCACCACCACCCCGAAATGTCCCCTTGGTTACCCAGGAAGGGCCAGGGTTGTTACAGACTGAAAATATGATCCCCTTCAGATTAGAGAACAGAAAGGCAGCAGGCGGTAGATGAAAGCATCTCTGCCATCAGGAATGTGAAAGTAGCTGCATTAATTTAGTTTTACTCAAATGGCTTAGTGTCAGTTGCCTGAAATAAGTATCAAGCTGCCGTACTGTCCCAGGTGGCTTTCTCCGTAAGGATACCACAGTTGTTTCCCCCGGTGAAAACAGCGACCGTGCTCAAGTTACAAAGTGGACAGTAAAACCGTTGTAATAGGCTCCTTAATGAGCCCTTTCCTCTCATCCTTGTCCTTTCCCAAAGAATTCAAAATCCAGAGGAGGCAGTGAAGTACCATGGAAATGACATTTGTCCCCTTCTCTGAGAGAGCAGCAAAAATAACAGCTGGGAGCATGTCGTTTTCAATGGCAATTTTCACTGCTCGTAGTAGCCTGTGTTTCACGTGGCTGCTGCTTTCTAAGCAGCACTGAGCAACAGAAATGTCACATAGCCCTCTGGTATTTATTAACATGCCTCTCATTGCACTGTTAGGTCGGTGGCTGCGTTTCTAATTGAAAAATTGCTTCTGTGAAAAGCAATAAGAAATAGTAGTATGTGCCACCTTACCAACCTTTCAATATAGGCTATTGTCTTTTCTTCACAAAACTTATTTGTATCAAGGAAAAATAACTGCGTTGGATTCTCAGTATAGCCCTGCTGATTGCATGTCTTCAGTTGGATGATGATACTTGAACCCAGTTTGCTTTTAAAAACTGAGTAAACATGGTGCTCACACAAAGTCATATTGATTCAAGTGAAAGATCTTATTTGGGGGACCTTTAAATTTATTCAAAGTGTGTATAGGAGAGATATTAAAACTCTCATTCTTCAGCAACATAATGCTATTTAATACTGTAATGTGCAATGGTCCAGGTTTTGGCTTCAGAGGAACCTAAATGAAGTAAATAGGCAAAGGGACCCTACATATAGATTTTGTCCTAGTCAACAAAAGCCATTTTTCCCCTTAGACACTCTCCTTTGTGGAAGACCTAGGAGTTCAAAAATGCTTGTAGAAGCAGGAAAAGCCTTTCTCACAGACATTTTGTCAACTCTGATGACTTACATACTGCAATTCACTTGAGGTTTGAGGCACTGCATATCAAACACTCTCTGGAGCAGAGCATGGTTTCTTCTCTGACTGCGATGCCAAGCACACAGACTACAAGTTTACAGATTGTAGGCATTAACTGCAAGCAGTAATTATACTGATATAGTTTTGTTTGAAAGTTCAACTAAAAAAATCCTTTGCTTTCACTTATGCATTTTATTTTCCTTGCTCCGAAGAACAAAAAAATCAAACCTAAAATAAATGTAAACAGAGACATTTCAGTACAATCATATCAGCTCAAGGAAAAAAAATCTTCACAGCTAATTATGAAACAAAGCCAATCCACAGAATATTGTTATGAGATAATGGTTTCCTGCTGCTTGATTAGTTGAGTATGATAGAAACGTTTGCACAACAGAAGACAGAGGTCTTGCAACAGTGATCAATTAAGATAACACTGTTTTTCTTCTATCATACAACAGAAGCGGACAAGACATTCTTGTCTTGTGTTGGTAGTGTTGATACAGTAGAGAAAGCAGTTTTTACTATGACTGGTTTCTAATGGCCCACACATGTGGGTGGCAGGCAGGTGGGCAGAAGAACCTGATGAGTGAGAGAAGACTCACCCCTTGGGGCACAGGTACAGCACCAGCACGGGGCGAGGGCAGCTCTGCTAAAACTGTGGCTTCAGCTGGGCCCCGCTAATTCCACCAGCATGATGATGTTCTCCTTTGCCCAAATTTTCAGCCACAGGGGTCAGATGCCTTATCTAGATCTGCAAAATCTCATAGCTGATGCTGTCTAGAACCTCTTTTCATGTTGAGCATGGTGCTTGTTTCAATATCTAAGTTATAACCACATTATAGGGTTTATCCTAAACAGTTCCTGAGACCAAATCAAATTTGAACCCTAAGCACCAGCTCGATTGCTTTACTATCTGGAGACCAAAGCCATTTTGCATCTCGGAATTTATAATATCTACTTTTATATTTTAGTTATAATACCATTTCTATAATTTGAACAAATTAAAATGTCGTGAAGGACTAAATGATCAATCAGATATAACTGAACTACAAAAATAAATTGAAAAGTTAATTTGATAATATTTATACATAAACTGTGCAAAAGGGACAACTTTTAAAAATAAGTTACTGGAAATACCCATTTTTAACCTTGAAAAGATTTGTCTCTGGGTCTTATTGCATCTTCCTTAGTTATTTCTGTTATTGTGCTTATGGCTTAGATTTTTTTCTACTCACAAACCAGATTAGAAATTTTCTAATGCTCTTTGTTTTGTTTTGTTTTGGTTTGGTTTTTTTTTGGTGAAAGGAGGAAAAACAAGAGAAAAGAGTCACTCACTCTACTGGAAAAAATAGTCACAATGGTAGTAAGAAATAGAAAAATAATACTGTGTATACTATTTTTCTGAAAGAAGAAATCCTCTCTATATCTTTAGAGTTACATAGTCTTTCAGGTTATAATCTCAGTTCAAATCAAAGAGATGGAAAAAATAATTTTATTTTAATTTAGTGCCTTTAACACTTACAACACAGGCAACTGATTCAAAATGGACATTTTCTGTGTACATAAGTGGCTGACAGTGGTTCATTATATAGCCATGTGATGAAAATTAGGAACTACTTAAAGAATTAGTAATTTTAAAATTCATTCATACAAGGTAATAATTCTGCAGGAAAAAAAACCACAACATGTTCTCATTTCATAAAAATATCCTGGAGTCAGCAGTCCAAAATCACAAGATTTTCCATGATGATATATCAATGACATATCAATGAAGTCTATGATACTACTACTTCTCACTATCTCTAAATGAAGAGGAACATCATGCCTTTTTGGGGATGAAGAATTTTTTCCAAAGATCATCTTTTATGGTGTTGCCAATGATATTCAATTAGAACCAAAATAAAACTAAGTTCAAATTGCTATTTATTTTTATTTCCCCTATTTTTGTTTGCTAGCTTGCAGTAGAACACATGTGAATGCTTATAGGTTTTATTGTGTTTATGGATCAGTTGCCATGTCTTACAAATACTGCATTGCACAATATTCCCATAGCACCCATGCTGGAGATTTCACATTTTATGGCTTTTTTTTTGTAAGTACAGAAAAGTCTGCTTCAGCATCCCAGCACAACTCCATCTCCTGTCATCATCTCAGACCACCTCTGTGGTGAAATCATTTCAATACAACAGGGCAAGCTGACCTTTTTCAACGGCCCAAAATAGAAACAAGATCCTCACCAGTATCGGAGACCACAGAAGACATTCCTGGTCTCCAGATACTGAATATACAAGTCTGTGCCAGCTTTGGGAACTAAGCTGGAATCTCTGGGCTAAAAAGCTGGCTAAAACAATTTCAGCTATCAAGGTATTGACTTTTTTTTTGTAAGTACAGAAAAGTCTGCTTCAGCATCCCAGCACAACTCCATCTCCTGTCATCATCTCAGACCACCTCTGTGGTGAAATCATTTCAATACAACATGGCAAGCTGACCTTTTTCAACGGCCCTAAATAGAAACAAGATCCTCACCAGTATCAGAGACCACAGAAGACATACCTGGTCTCCAGATACTGAATATACAAGTCTGTGCCAGCTTTGGGAACTAAGCTGGAATCTCTGGGCTAAAAAGCTGGCTAAAACAATTTCAGCTATCAAGTATACGTTGGACAGTATACTATTTCCAGTAGTTCCCTCTCTCTCTTGAACTGGGGAGCCCAGAACTGGACGCAGTATTCCAGTTGTGGCCTCACCAGCGCAGAGTATTACCAAGAATTACCTCCCTTGACCTACTGGCCACCCACAAGACAGAAACAAGAGCATAAAATCAGATCATCTGGGTCACCAGACTCCAATGTTGCATAATAGTTGAAGACCTGTCACAGGTTCAAACCAGACAGATTCACAGAACAGCTACCTCACATGCTTCCAAATAACACAAACAATAAAGTCAAAACCCGCAAGCCCTAGACCTCAGAATGAGAGGTCCAAGGCATTGCTAGTATCTAAACTCTTTGCAAATGCAGGTCATCTGTTGACAAGCAAATAGTGGTAAATAAAATTTTCAGAAGACCGTATTTCGCCTAGTCTGGCTGTTTCAACAAATTGGTACCGCTTGAACTTGCTCTTCACTCTTCCTCACTGCCCTCGAGACAGGTATGCAAGGTTGGAAGTGTTGGAGCAAGGAGGACCACTGGGCACCAGAGCCGGCCGTCTGGCTGGAGAGGTCTTGAAAGAGGACTCTGCTGCAAGACCTCTCCGTAGAAGACAAAATAGCCTGCAGTGAAGAAGTTTGGCCTCTCACAACCAAAGAAAATACAGCTGATAAACATTAAAAGCCAGAGACTGAGTAGCAGGCAAAACAGGAATTACAGCACAAAGCAGGAGGCCTGAGGCTCCAGTCTAAAGGCAAAGGTTACAATGATTTTTGTAAGCAGCAACCAGAGACCAAGGGTTTCCTACCTAGTTTCTAATGGTTTCTAATGATCATGCTGCTACAGGCAAACTCAGCTGAAGTCCCAGAGAAAACAATATCTGGCAATGAAAAATTAATGACTGAAAAAATCACCACAAAAATATGGCAGACTGACAGGAGATCTCTCAGTTTTTGATAACTGGATAGCTAGATACAGATGGTTTTCCTGCTGTTGCTGCTCAGATCAAAGCAGAGATTTTCAAAAAAGAAATAAGTAGTGTAAACTTATTGCAAATATTATTCTACTTTTCTGCATATTTTGTTAAGCTCAAGAGAGCCTCAAAGAAAAAGAGTGATTCCCCTTGTGGCTGACATTGACATAAATTCATTGGATCTTGCAGAATCTGATGGGAGCTTGGGGACCTGGTGTTGCTCACCAGTGGGCAGAACGGAGCTCCAAGAGTATGTACGTAGGAAATGAGAACCTCCTCACAGTATGCAACTAGATTAAATAGAAATGAGATATTTACTGCTCACATGATCTCCAGTTCCTGGGTGTATTCTTAATTTTAAAGTCCAAAAAATAATGGTTTATGGGAAGTGCCTTTTCATTACAATGTTTTCAGTGTATACCACTCAATACTGGGGGTCCAAACGCCCATTATTTTATAATCTATGAGGTTCTTCCGCTCTTTACATCTATGAAGACAGTGCAAAAATTAAATTCATCATCTGTGATGATGGGTAAATGTTAAATTTACCAGAGTGGCTGGTAACAGGTAGACACAATGGGATATTCTTGTGCCTCTATTGGATTAACATTAATTTAATAGTCTAGGTACTGCAATTCCTGTTCACTGGTTCTAAGATAGCCAAAAGTCTTTACAGGTGTTTACCAAAGCAGCAGGTCTCTCCAAAGCAATTGTCACATCTCTGCAGACTTTCATTTTGTCTTCCCACAGAGCCCACAGAAAGAAAGAAGAAAAGGAACAAGAAGGAAAAGATTTAAAACTCCGAGTGGAGAGACAGGTAAGCCATTTTTTCCATGCTTCCACATGAATGCAATTCTTTTCAATCCTAGAATTTACCAGCTGTTTCAAAGACATATTTTGATGACATATTGCCCCCTTCAGTGGAGTTAAAAGTTGGCAGTGCTGTTCAGAAGACAGTTTTCTATGGTCTTCGTCTGGAGATCTGGTGGGAATTAGTGTATGCATACCCTCTTTAAATGAATGGGAACTTTCCCAACTCGTGATTGCTCGTATCCTATAATTTCAGATTTATTTTAAATGACAATTTAAAAATTGACATGTTGAACTGACATGCTATGCACCTCAAGGAATATTCATAATTTAATGTTTTTTAATTTATTCCTTTAATTATTCCATAATTTATTCCTTTAATTTAATTATTATTTAATTTATTCCTTTAATTCCATAATTTAATCTTTTCCACCATCTAGATTACATACTTGAGAAAATTTTGTGGAAATCTTCCTAAAAGTCTTGAAATGACAGTTAGAAACATTATTGCAAAAGATGTATTTTAATAAAAGTAAACAAGGCACATGTATACTGACTGTCTAAACAATTAGGCATTGAACAATGTGATAAAAAATGTGGAAATACCATCCAGGGAAAATGTGAAAAAGTTAAAGAATGTCGATGACTTCAGTGGTGTTCAAATCATGAATAGTATTGATTTATGACTGCTACACAGCAGCACTATGATATCATAACTCCAATATTCTTGTATGAATACAGATTTTAAGGTGAAATGTCCAAAGCTAGATTGTCTGCATTTTTTTCCCTTTGACACAGTTCCTCAGATTCCCTCACTAGTCTTCTGAAAAAAAAAAAAGGAAAAAAAAACCACCATGCTATTTAATAAATTTATCATTAGATGGCTTTTCTTATGGCTGTACTTACCTTACACTTTTTACTGCATCTCAAGTTATTGAGATTTCCTATCATTTTTTTTTAAATACAGCAGAATCAATGGGTTTGAGAAGGGAGGAGTGTTGCAGCTGGAGGAGAGAGAAAAAGGGAGAGAGGAAGACATGACCAGACCCACTGGCCCTTTGCAGCCCCTTGCCCCCTGACTGACCCAGGCTGGGTCTCCTCCTCCTTTTGCCTCTTCCAGAAACCACTCAACTGCCATGAGATAATCAAATTTTGCTGACCTAAGAATGAGAATAAAGTCATTCTGCCTTTATCCATGAGGGATGGGGGGAGCGAAGATTGGGTTTTGCTTTCACTGCTGAGAAGTCTGGACCTGGCTCTGGAAACAGTCATAAAATTTATAAAACACCAGTACAATGCACGCATTCCTGCATATTTGAAAGAGAGGGAAAAACATGTGAAAAGCAAGGGGTTTGACTCTCCAGGCCCTCCATATGTGGAATTTCCATCTACATCAGTTGGAGCTCAGTATATGAAAGGCTTGCAGAAGCAAATCCAAAAGGATATGTAAAACCAGTAAAAATTTTTTTTTCATGTGAAACCTGAAGCATTTAGCTTACTTCACAGAACAGAGAGCGCTACCCTGAAGGCTTCTGTAAGTGTGATTCAATTTTAATCAAAATAGTGGCTAGAGAACTAGGAAAGCAGAAATGTCATTTAATTTAAATACAGCACCCCTCATCCAACATTCATTTTTCCTACCCCCACCACATAAAAATTCCTACTGAGCAAGAATGTAAAGTGCTTTTTTGAAGATGGTAGAGATTTCCATTATACCACAATGCAGTCATTTACTAAGCAAGGAAAAAAAAATTTTTGCAAAAGAGTAATACAATATGTGGTGGAAGCTGCAAAAGACATTAAGTCAAATTTAGAAAGTCTAAACTTGTGAATTCCAAGCACAGTTGTGTAATATTGCCCAAAATAGTTCCGGCACTCTAGCAGGAATGGACACAAAATTTATTTACTTCTATGCATATGGAAAATTTATTTCAGTAAACTTCTATGCAATTTTATGAGATCAGAACCCGATGTGTATCGTATACCAGGGAAAAAATATTTGCAAACTACTAAAATCAGTACATTGCTTTTGATTTATTGTGACAGAGTTTTAAGACACAAAGAAATGCATATTACAGAGCTAACAGAGAAAAGCAGTAGCTGAACCATGAATTCTTTGAACCCGTGTAGCTGTTTCCAGTTGTATTTGGAGGACTAACAGCAGGCACAGTGAGATTTCACATATTATATGCAACTATGAAGTCCAAGAAAATGTATCTAAATATAATTCAACATAACGTAATATAAAACCACATGCTGTTATAAAGGACCCTATAATGCTGGGCTGGCGAGAAATGCATATGCTGATATATGGAAATATATCAGTAAGGAAACGTAGGAATGTATCAATGAAATGTACCTTCATTAGAAATGTTGTGAACAGCCATTCCAATAATGGCCTGCTGAAAACCCTCGTTCTGCCAGCTTATTTCATGGACTGGTCAGAAGCTTGGACTCCTAAAATTTTGCCTTAGAGAGGGTCCTGCCATCCAGACCTGACCACTGGAGACTAGGTTTCATAAAACATGATGTCCCATGGCTGCTCTACCACACACGCTGCCCACCAGAGGGGACTTCTCACCTGCCCAAGTGGCCGGCAGGATTCAGCCTGTGTGCCAGCAGCCCCAGCAAACCAGGTAACAAAAATTTTAGATAAAAATATTAGATTTTCTGGAGGATGTTCTAATAACCTCATCATGTAATTCTGAAGAGCAGTGAACTCAGACATGTGGTGCTGAGGGAAAAGACTATTGCCTAATAATTTTGGCAAATTATTCTCCCTTGATGTACAATATCGTGGATGCCACTTACTTCATTGTGACATGTCATCTCTAATATGGAGGTTATATGCAAGACATGCTGTGACATTGGGAAAATTCATCTCCTACTTTCAATAAGTAAATCCCTTCCTACCTTTTTTGCCCACACATGGTGCTGTAAAATCATAAATAGAAAACAGCACCCCTTCTTCTCTTCATGAAAGCTTTAAAAGATTATGACAGATTTAATGTCATGAATGTTTCTTAGTTTATGTCTGCTTTGAAGTCTCTTTTATCACTTGAGATATAGAAGTGCTTGTCTTTTGAGGAAAATCAGTATGGTTTTATTTGACAAAACAGGATCATGTTATATCTGTCACAGAGGAAAATGTTATATTCATTTCTCCAGGTAACCCATACACATTCATAGGTCTAAAGTCCTCCAAGGAGTGTCACAAATCCAAATAATGCTTCTGCATGCTGTGTTTTATGTTTGGTCCCATAATTCAGCTCACAGATGTGACAAGACAAATGGCTGTCTCCTATACACACATATGCTGATTACCTTATATTATTTTTTCTTATTTATATTATTACAGCCATTAATTTGAAAGCATGTTTTCTTTTGAAAATACTGGAACAGAATTTGACATGCTTTCTTCCATGCTGGTCCCATCTACTTTAGTAATCCTTATCTAATCCTGATCTGAACCTCCACTGATGTGAACGCCAAAAACCATTGAGAAGCAGTGTGGTGGAAAGCCACATAACAGCATGATATTGTGTGTGATCATCTACCTATAGGGAGAAAAAGAAATAAATATTGTCCTGACAAAAGGCTGTTATCCGCTTCCTTTTGAAGAAATTGGATTCATTTAACTTCTTTGCATTCAAACATTAGTGTTTCTTTTGTTTTCCTTGTGTTCCCTGAAGTTGTAAATGCCTACCCAATTCTGTAAGTTATAATTTGATTTAAAATGTCAGTCTTATGTACACGAACATTTTTTAAATATATATTAATTCACTGCATGTTTGAAAATAACTTGGCTACATAGGCAAAACAATTTTAAAATGAGCATACTGTACTTGAAAATCACAGTATGTTAGTGCTCACGTATTATAGATGCATGCAGTTTCCACAGTCCCAAATGCTAAAAAGGAACTCACAGAGAAGTATTGTGTGATTCTGAACTTCGCTTGTCATCAGTTAAACATATCCTACTGAAAACTTCTGAACTCTGCCCAAAATTTCTGAAACAGCTAGGCTGATGTAGATGTCTTGTTACCCTCTATTTCTCACCAATTCTAGAATAAAAAGTTAGAAAAAACAATGATGTACTGAGAGGAGACTCAAATGCTGCATGCAGTGTAAGGAAGACAGGACAACAACCATTAGTCTTTGATAGCCAGGGGATCCTCAGGTTTTAGTAAAGTTTCAAATGAACATTTATGTTTAAGAGAAGAGAAGAGAACCATAGAATCATTTAAGCTGGAAAAGACCCTTAAGATCATTAAGTCCAACCATTAACCTAACAGGGCCAAGACCACCACTAAACCATGTCTCTAAGCACCATGTCATAGAATCATAGAATCATTTAGGTTGGAAAAGACCCTTGGGATCATCGAGTATAACCATCAACCCTACTGTACAAAGTTCTCCCCTACACCATATCCTCCAACAATAACTCCAGAGATTGCCACTCAATCACTTCCCTGGACAGAATTTTCCAGTGCTTGGCAACACTTCTGGTGAAAAACCTTTTCCTAATATCCAATCTAAACCTTCCCTGGTATAACTTGAGGCCATTTCCTCTCACTCTATCACTTGTTACTTGGGAAAAGCGACTGACACCCACCTACCTACAACCGCCTTTCGGGCCGTTGTAGAGAGTGATAAGGTCTCCCCTCAGCCTTCTTTTCTCCAGGCTAAACAATCCTGCCCACAGTCTGTGATCTGCAGACTTCTTCAGGTTAATTCAAGAAGATTTTGCTGACTTCCTGACCCCAACCAGGAGGACCATAGCACATCCCCACCAACCAGGTTATATTCAGAGTTATACTCCGTCTGCCTGTTTTTCTCCTGGTAGTCAGGCATGCACACATTATCTTTTTCTTTCTTTTTTCTTTTTGGTTTTTTTTGGGGGTGTGGGGGGACTGTGACCTCTTTTGGAACTACTTTCTGTTTTTAATAAATGTTATTTTAAGGAAGCTCTTCAGTTGTAGATTATCACTGTCATTAAGCTGGATACAGTGGAAATGCAGGGCTCTCGAGACTACCATGGACCAGCTAAAATACATACTCTTTATACAGGGAGGCTGGAATCCACAGTTTACTGGAAAAATCACTATTCTACTCAAAGAGGCAGCTAAAAGAGGGACAATTAATAGAAGTGCGCAGAAAGAGAGTGAGAGCTGTAAGAAGGAAGCAAAGCTCTGCGTGTTTTTGATGTCACACCAATCCACTTTATCAAATGCCAGACCAGCATGTGAAGAAAAGCGAATCAAAATTACTCCCAAAGGGTCAAGATAGTCCAATTTCAAAACCTTTTTAATTTTTGCCTCACCTGTAATCTTGCCTTGACATCCTGATCATCCTTCTCCAAAGGGAAGAAAGAGCATCCCCTAGCTTTGGGGATGCTAAAGAAAAGGATTAGATTTAAAGGGAGGAAAAGACCAGAGAAGTGTGTCACTGACTTCACTTCGGTTGTTAATCTTTTTCTCTAGAACCAAAAGAGAAATGTGAATTACTGTTTAAATTGAGCATAAAGTAGTTATCTCTATGAAGCAGTAAGAACATCATGAGAATTGGGCATGTGGCCAGATAAGTTCCACAATGTGAAATCCCCATGGGCTTTCAGGACACCTGTGAAAGACCCTGGAAAAACTGGTAAAAGTGGCTTCCAGAAAGAACTTAGTAGCTGATACACTTAGCCACCACCAAATAAGAGAGAGAGTTCATGTGTAAGGATCTTACAAGCATGACATGATAGTCTGGCATGAAGGCTGGAAAGTTCATTAACCTTTATATCATATAAGCAGTAGTGCAACCAGATGACAGCTAGCGTAACTTTGACCTATCTTTCAGCAAAACTTTCTTCCCCTAAAATGCTTCCTGTCTTTTCTCAAAGGAAACATTAAAATTACTTTCCCGACAATAAAAAAATGAAGCCACTCTTTTTTGCAAATCACTGTATTTTCTGTGAGTTGGATTGTAATAAGAAACTATTCAATACTGCTGAATAATAATAGGTCTTCTTTCCCCTTCTATATGGGTAAGATTTCAAAATATTTAAGATTTGAAATATTTCTCCAATTCAAACAGTACTTATTTCAAATGAGGTTTTATATGTACATTTCATCTATAACAACATTATGTAACTAGATTGTTTCTTTTCTGTAACTGATTATTTTATGTAAAGAATAGTCTAAAAAAAAGTCTCTTGTTACTGAAATGCGAGAGTAGCAGTGGGTAAGGAGCTAAGATGCTATATTTGAGTGGGTAAATTAATAATTGTGTAATAATAACATATATGTTACAGGAGCATTTCCTTTCAGTAGAGAAAGACAGAAATTTACTAAGTACTTATTTGTCCGCTAGTAGTATTTTCACTCTCCAAGAAGTGTGATACACAGAAAACTAGCCATGGGTACATGTTATATATACTACAGTTAATGTTCTCTTTCAGTTTATACAGACTAGTATCTGCAATAACACTTTTTTTTTTTTACTTTTTAATATCAGGAAATTATTGTACTCTTCCAGTTACTCATTAGTAGCTGTGAGAAAAGTACTTTTATCTATGACTAATCTAAGATAGTTTATAAATCAAAACTCAAAACAGATTGTTGCCTTGAGTGAAAAATAAAGAAGTGCACAAATACATAGGAGCTTTGAAAGGTTGTGCTTTAGTTAGGTTATAATAAGAAAACATCATTTATAGTATGTTAGAGTTGAACCTAGCAGAGTTACAAAGTGTAAGCTGCATTTCACTGTTTATCTTCTAAAACAGCCCAGAACTCTTGAGGGTACTTTTCCTGAAAGTACATTTAATGACGGAGAATAGCAAGTCATCAGTCCATTTGCGATACAAGAATACACACATGTGCATGTGCATTTTTCTGCCTGTCTTTATCTTCAAAATATGATTGCCAAATTTAAGACACAGAACCACCTCTGCTCAGAGATTCAGCATTTTCTCAGCAGATTTGTTCCTGTAGGAACATATTACAGTATCTTCTGGATCAGAACAAAGGTCTTCTTGACTATCCTGCCTCCAAAAGTGTCAGATAGCTAATGTCTAGGAAGAAGATAAACACAGGAACAAATGTATGGATACTTTATATAAGTATGAATAGTACTCAGCAGCATTTTACTTTTTCATCAATAATTTAATTTTCTTTGTTGTCCTCAGCAACACAAAATTAAAACACAATAAATGTGTTTAAGCAGTCACTTTTCCAGACCAGGTCTGATGTAGGGAACAGACACAGAGCTTGGTGGAAGACTCAAATTTGAGACTTTTTGAAGAGATAGCAAAACCTGAATATTTTCCAGTTTGAACGCATCTGCTATAGACCTGACCAACTAATTTACTTTGGTTTTGAATCAGAATTTCCTGAAATTTTGTATCTGATATTCTACTCTCTGCTTCTCTATCTTTTTAATTTATTCCTTCAGATGTTACAACCCAGAAGACTTCTCACAGCTAAGCTTAACACTTAGCCAAATCACACCATATTAATATTAAGTCCACCTTATTCCAACACATAAATCTTCCTTTCAGAACATGGATAACATGTTTATCAGCTCTGAGTGGGATATGATTTTAAGTGCCATAGTGCCAAAGTGACTTAAGACTATCTGGGGAGACTTTTGGGTAACCCAGGGCATACCCACTGTAAATTGAACAGCATTGTTCAATTTACAGTGGCAGCAATTTTATGCTTCCTCTTCTGAAGTACAACATACGAATCTACAATGTGCTTTGGTGACCACTGAGAATTTAGTCAGTTGAGATGCCTATGCCAATGACAATTTTCATTCCAAGAACAAGTACTGAGTCACCTCCAAAATTCAGGGGCCAAGCAGCAGCTGCAGAAACTCTCATGTTTGTGAGTTCAAGCTGCATATTTCAGGCAGCCAGTAGCAGCCAATGAGTAGCAGCCAGTTTCAAAGACAGGTAGAAGGTAGGAGAGTTTCTGTTAGCTTTTTCAATTAAAAATTTGTTAGCAGTTACAAACATACTTCTTAATAATTAGAAGTTTTGCTATTCATTGAAGTATCATTGCTTTTCTATGAAAATCTGTGTATCACAGAGTTTCTGCCCCCATTTTTAAATCAATTTAGTATTACTGAAGAGTAACACACCCACAACCCAGGGCATCAAAGTTCTCCAAATATAAAACAATTGTGGCACAACTATAAAGATATTCTTCTCTGCCATATAGCTTTCACCTGTAGAGAGGATGGATCAAGTCTTGCCTTCTTAATCCCAAACAAAAAGTGCCACCGACTTTATTGTCTGTAGGATTTCATTGTATGTTGGGCTCCAGTCAAACATGTTGGTTGTTTGCCTCTTGGCCTGTAGACTACCTTCAAGGATGCTGATTGATTTCAAATCTCATTTTAACTTCACTAAGAACTCATGTCTGGTTTTTTTCCCCCATCTTTAAAATAAGTCTGTTTTATATTTGAGGAAGAATCCTAAATATTATTCGTGAGTTCATTCCTTATTGAATAATTCAGATACTTAATATGAATTCTGTTGAAGCTCACTAGTGTAATGCCTTTCATTTTATATTTTTCATTTTCTTCTTACCATTTTGTAGTGGAAGGCCATCATCAACTTGTTTCACATGAGCCACTCAAGTACTACAGTTGATAAATACTTTGAACCACTATCAGTCAATAATTAGTTGTGTAAACCTTTAATCTGTTTCTGTATATTATTGCATTTAAATAAACAGGATCACTGTATTAATACACACTCTAGTGAGTCCAAGGTTCTGTGATCAGTTTTCATCCTGTGTCTGAGAGGTAAAGTATTCTACTTGTTAACATAGGAATAATCCTCACATTTCCTTACAAATTCCATATTCAGAAAACCACAACAGGATTTTGGGAAACAACTATAAGCTGTAGATAGTTAATTTATCAAATGGATGCGAAATGTCATTTTCAGTATTTTTCAGTCATTTTCAGCCAGTGTTTAAGAGGTCGGATGCCTTTTAAAGGCTCTAGTATTCATCACATTGAGTTTGTTGTATTAGTTAAGAATATGTCAGTTTGGGAATTTAGTTGAACTGAATTCTATGTGTAAGGGTGGTAATATAAAATTCTATGGTTTGATTTATATAGGATCTGAAGAATTGTGGCCATTGTCTAAATTTGGGGAAAATGAAGGAACTTTAGGTAAATGTAGAGTAGCTTCTAAATGTTAACATGACCAAAAAAAGCCACCACTGAAAGAAATCAACACAATTCCAGTTTGTCCCAAAATCTTCCTGTATTACATAAAATTTGCCAGCCAAATGGAATACAAACGCAGTCCTCAGTCTCAGGAACACGGAATAAGAGCTCTTACATAAAATGCAGGAAGTTTATGAGAATAAGAGATGTGCCAACAACCACCTCTGGTAACTCCTCCACTGGAAGTTCCGATGATTCATGCTGGCTGAAATTTGATGATGTGTGATGTCGCTAGTAATTAATCTGTAATGATACCTCCAACCATCAGGAAGACTAAGAAATGAACAATCTTGAACACATAATTACCTCTTAAATCTCAGAGCACGCGAGTGCTCTTGTTTGCCTTGTTATGTTCATTGACTTTTCTCCAAATACAAAAAGGTATTTTCCTCAAGGATCATCATAAACATAGATCAAGTTTAATGTTACATAAAATATAACATGCAGACAAGTATAAGCAGTGTGAAAGGCACTAAGCCTGTATTCTGAATAAAAGGGTAGCATTCCTTGCTTTTCAGCTGATTTATTGCATCAAAGCCTATAATCTTTCCATCAAATAATGTCTCTCCAGTTTCTCTTTTTACAAATAGTAATAAAGTTACCCACCTTCTTTTGTGAGAGGTTAAAATATTTGTCTATTAATTCAAGTGACCAGAGCAACAAATACTAATGAGCTTGAATTCTCACAGAACACAAAGAGTATGTTAGAAGAATAATATGAGGCAAGATTTAACAGTGGACGTGTAAAAGAACTAGAGATTGAAGTTATTTAAGATTGGGAGAAATAAGGGCAGAAGCAATGAGGCTGACACTGTCTGCTGGAAGGATGCTTCTGCCTGATCTTTTCAAGCACATGGCTGTTCTGTGGATCTTTCTTCACTAGTTATCTTCTGTTCAGTTGTCTATGATTACACGGGATGAGACTGACAACTCCAGGGACTATTCTAGACCCTAGTTCCAAATGTGGATTAACTCTACATTTTGAATATCCAAGATAAGAAAAAAAAAAAATTAGCTGGCAACCACACTTCCTGGCTGTAAGGAGAGCATTCAACTGTAACATGTATATTGTAAGAACTGGAAAGATTATTTCTGTTGAATCAGTAGTGTTTAACAGATATTGCTGTGCTTATGAGTTTTCATTTATTCCTCTTTTTTTTTTTTTTTTTTTTTTTTTTATTTTAAATTTTTTTATTCTCCTTAAAAAAAAAAAAAAAAAAAAAAAAAGTTCTAGGTTTTTTTCTTTTTTTTTTTTTTTTTTTTTTTTTACTCATTTGAAATATATGAATGCTGCTTAGTAGTTTTAGGAAAATGAATAATCAGGAAAGAAAAGAAAAACCTGCTGTAACAACAGCACAGGAGTAGCTCTTTACATGTCCTTGAGTGTTTGATTGGAAGTGTGATCGCTTTTATTTGAAACATGTGAACAAAGTCCCATTATGACTGGGATTCTTTAAGAGCTTTCCAAAGTACAGAAAGATTTGTGTGTGTGTGTGTGTGTTCTGCATATATATATGGGGGGATACATGATTTTAGGTGCCTTATAGCACCTTTACGTACAAATCTATGCACGCTATGCAAAGTTTTGGGCAATCCACTGCTTAACAAGAATTTTCTGGGCAAACGTCCCTTTCCTTCTACATCAAGATATCTGCCTAACTAGGCATAAACTGTAACTGTTCTTGTTCAAATGCAAGATGCTTACTTCCCCTGGTTGTTTTGTTCCTCTCTCAACGGTCAAACCAAACCAATCCAAGCACCAAACTGTGATGAACTCCCAGCAGGCAGAGATGCTCGTTCAGTGTCACAAGGGCTGAGCTCTGTACGCGTTCACTGGCTTACCACACCATCTCTGAAATGACAGAAAATCTGTACCTCCCAAATGTGACAGCAGTGTGATTGATTTTATGCTGGTAAAGGTGTGCCCACAGGGTACTCATAAATACACTAATAGCTTGCATATGTGAGGAATAACATTGGTTTCTTTAATTCCTGTGGGAGAGGGAGGGGAACATTGTATTTTACACGTGTAGACTATTGCTGCACAATTTCCTTTGGTGCCAGACGCTAACACATTGTGCTTACAGAACGCCTAAAAGGTAACATCTGAAAATTTATAACATTAAAGGTATATATTTATTTGAAAGGTTATACATAAATACTACAGGTATACTTCTTTTACATTTACTCAAATGACTGCTTCAGCAAAAAAAAATTTCTTTAGCTATTTAAAAGTTTGTAGTTATGGTTCCTCTCACCTCTGTTACAGCATGCCATCCTAGGATGATCTTACATTCTCTGATCTATGTAGCAGCATTGATCACTTTAGCAAATTCACTCCAAATTCTTGTGCATTTCTACTCCAAGGCTACAACAAACTTCACTTCTTTTTAGAGAGACAGTTCTCCTCTTAAAAGCTGACTTACAAAATGAAGAGAGACCATGCAAAGAAACATATACTATGAAGTCAGGAAAAGGTTAGTCTTCACAGCTTTAGCCATTTATTTTGATGGTATTTTAGCCCAAACCTCTCATGGCCTGAATGTTTTCTCTTTAGTCAGTAAAAGTTGGTAGCAACGTGCCAAAGGTCAGATCGCCAGCATAAATTAGTAGTAAGTTCCACTAATGTATCAAAATTATGCCAGGTAATACTGCTGAAGGTCTGTCTTATTCCCATTTGATTGTTGTAGAAAATCAATCACACTATTTGCTTAGCACAAGTATATCAAAATCATATTACAGTAGAAGCACTTTTATGTAAAACAACAGATAACATACAGTACGTCATTTTCTGTGTGACTTTCTGAAGGCAGATGCTATTTTTTATACAATTTTCCCACAGATTCAGCCTCCGTGGAGCAAAGCAGACTTGGGAAGGTCCAAACAAATTTATATGGTAAGATCTAGAACAGATTTATATTAATCCTGTTCATGCAGACTAAATGTGAACTGTCTTTTGTATGCTTTTGAATACAGTTACACAGGACAGCATTTCTTATTTTCCATGATGTAATTTATTTTGGATGAAATAATACTAAACCTGGAAAAAGCTCAGAAAAAGACTAAGGGAGAAAGCTGACTGACAAAACTGTTCAGGGAATTCCTAGACTGTTTACAAAATCTGAAACTGAAACCTCCCAGAACACATAGCTCTAGCTAAACCTAGATTTTCTAATATTAACATTTAGTCAGCTCTTTGTACCTTAGACTAGCATACAGAACCATGGAGAGTATATTGAGCATTACAACACTTCTGTTTCCCTTTATATTTTTCTTCTATTGTAGGTTTTATAACAAGGATAATGGGAAGCTTTCTTTTGGCAAAGACGTTGATTAAGTGTTCCATTTAATAACATGTTGCAAAGAATGCTTTCTTCAAACAAGGCCCCTGTTTCTTTTCTGACCAACTGGAGTTCTGTCAACTCTTTTGTTTGTAAATGTAGAACCTGTATTGAATCAAATTGAATAATGTAACTACACTACACTGAGGTAAGCCTTTTGGTCATTAATATTCTAAGAGCCAAACATCCTACCTGCTGTCTTCTTCCAGCTTTACCAACCCCTATTTCCCAGATTACTGCCACAGTAATCATGCTGTTTTAAATTCAATTTCTTTTAAAACCCATGTCTCCTTCTACAGAAAACAGCCAAGGAAACAAAGACCAAGGTGACTAAGAGCCTGAGAAACCCGAATCAACATCCAGACACCACTCACATTTTCATCCCCATGTGGTACAGTGTGGGTACCGGTAGTGTCAGAGCATGTAGATCCATTTGAACATTGAACTTTATGCTGCAGAGTCACAAAAAATGTGAAATTATAAAAATACAGAAGAAGGTTCTAATTCTAAGTACAGGGTCCATCAATTGATATTGAAACCCGAACAATTAACTTTACTCCAAATATATAGTTGCCTGTCAGAGTGTTGTACCAGAGTTAGCAAGTTTTGTGGTGGTGGTGATGTTGTTAGAAGCAGTGGTTTCATCAGAAGGGCAAATTTCACTCTAAGCTCACTGTAACAGGTGAACTATAGGATAGTTGAGCAACTCTTGTCCTGTGCAGTTGAAGATAGCTATGTCCAAGTGTGCTAATCTCGCATGTCAAGCACTGTACATAACTTGGAAAAGGCAACCAAAGTTATTTGGAAGTGTGAAGCAAATAGCTCCTGGGAAACTGGTGCCTTGAACCAGCTCTGTCATGGTAGGGGCAACAGAGCTTCCTTGTTCACTAGATCTTGACACCAGCTGAATAAGAGGAAGTTACTGAGCCAGTAATCCTACAAAGAGAGGCTTGAGCATAGAAATCAAAGTGACATGCTGGAAATGCTGAGCCAGTAACACCACAGAAATCTGGGCTTTCACACAAAACCAGGCAGCTTGAGCAGACAAGGCAGTAATCCCACCCCTGACACACACACACTCAGAGATGTGTGCGCACACATACACACACACAGACACATCCCCAAAGAAGAAGAAAGAAAGGAAAAAAAAAAAAGACAGAAACACTCTGATAGTGTTTTATTAAGCTTATTTTTAAGATGGGAACCTGTATAGCAGACTGGCCATTGACACCAAACCAGCATACCAGTGCAAAACCAGTTCCCATGCTTATTCGACCTGTCCCTTGACATCAAACTACTAAAAAAGAGGCTCTGATGATCCAGTGAGTGAAAGGGGTTGTGACATCATCCCAGTTAGGAATTACTTAGCCAAAACTTCATAAAAAAGAGCCTGTGCCTTGGTGTCAAACTGACGAGACAGAGACATTGACTCAGAAACATTCAGATTTGGGACATTCACCTCAAACAAACAAGAGGACATTTCCGAGCCAAGAATTTAAAAGGGGCTTATGCCTTAGCCTTATCACAGCAAGGTAGCTGTATTTACAGAACAACCACACAAAAAGCCAGTACCTGGGCATCAGCCCTGCAAATGAGAATTGCTAAGTCAATGAGCTCAGAGAGGCCTGTTATTTGTCTCTTCCGGAACGCTCAGCAGCAGCAACATGAAGAAAATGGTGAGGCCAAAGATGTCTACCCACTCTCTGGCACCGAGGGACGAATTTATCAGTTTTCTATATTCAATATTCACCCACAACAGTGTAATAAACTGCTGACAGAAAAGAGTGTGGTGAACACACAAGTAAATCAGAAATATTTCCCTGTTCCACTCAACCTTTTGCACATGCCACAAAGCAAGCATGGACATGCATGTATGCATACACACGTGTAGATTTTCTTGCCTCTCCTTCATCCTCATACTATGCATCCTGCCCTAATGCACAATACGATGCTGTGCACTACAGCACCTTACATAAAGCAGTATTTATTGACTGCCCCTTCTCTGCTTGGTTTAACAAACTACAGAAATCCTGTGACACTCGATTATTTTCTAACTTCCACATAATCTGTATATTCACTGAACTAGCTTCTACACAGAGGTTTTCTGGTTTTGGGATCCAAGAAAAGAGATAGCATGGCTGACCTCTGAGTGACAGAAGTGAAGATCAGTTTGCCTAAAAAGTAAAAAAAAATATATAATCAGTACACAGGTGCTGTTATCCCTTAACTTCTACCATGTCAGCTTCAAAACAGGGTATGATGCATTCTCATTTTGAGAACATGGATTTGTGTGCAACTAAATCCGTATTTCAAAGATTTTTAAATAAAGTATTTTGGTTTATATTTTGACAATACTAACAGTGAAAACAAAACAAGGAAAAAATGAAGTTTGAGAATCATTAGTGCCATTGAGAACATAACTTTAGCAGTGAGTTGGTGCTCTTCATTCTCATGGTCTCAATGTCTCAAATGGGTTAAGTTGAAATAACTCGCAATCAGATCGATTCAGATCCACCATGCCCATATGAGGTAGGCTCATAGATATGAGTTTTTCCCTGGAGTAGGTAGATTATCTCATTAAGAACTGGGGACTATATTAGTGCTCTGATATTTTATGCAAGTACGCTGATTTTTAACTCATCAGAGAGTGGCTTTATGTCAGCATGGGAGCATGCACATTGGTGGGAGAGACGGAGATGTGGGTAGACTAACAGAGTATTTAAGTTCCAAGGTAAGCAAAGTGACAGACATTCCTAAATCATTAAGACAAAACCCCTGCCACTGTTTTTTTAGGACTCCTTTCTCATGCCATGTATTGCTACTTAGCAGCTGTGAATGTGGCAAGCATCAGAAAAAGTGAAATGTCAGCCAAGTTCTGCCTAGCGGTAATGTCAAAACAAGAGCCAAAATGGCATTCTTAGAAGCTAGGAACCTTTTGTTTGTTTGTTTGTTTGTTTTATGTGTAATTAATAGTTTTCTGCTTACTTCAAGAACTTTAGCCAATCATTAAAGAAGTTATTCTTCTTTGAAAGAACCGACATCCCTAGATCCTTTTCCGTTGCAATTATTTGTTGTCAATTCATCTCTGCTTCTGAAGCAGCTTGATGTGCTTTGGTAAAGAAACTGTTACACATACAGAGTGGTATTATGTCTTTCTTTCTTTTATGATACTAGAAATGGAGCAAAGCCTGTAACAGCTAATCTCACTTTTACTCAGGCAAAATTGCTCCTCCCACCCACAAGAGACTTGTTTAAAGGACATGGCTTATGCAACACCTATTAATATCATTAAGACAACTAGAAGTCTGAACTTGGGTTTAGAGGGCTGAATGACTTAATTCTGTTTAGATTTTAACAGAGGAAACATCATGTTCTTTACATAATATGAGATCAAACTCTCCAAATGAGCTTAAAGGCCTCTAAAAATTGCACCTGGTATTTTCTGCAGTATTTAAAACCTGGTATAGTACCCATGAAATATAGTATGACAAATTAAGGTTGCAAAACACTTAGGTGGTAAAAAAACTGTGTCTAAGGAGCAAACAAGCTCGGACCTCGACAAGCATGGGGCATAACAATAATGATAATTAAAAACACACAGAATAAACACAGAAATGCACTGTGTTTTACAAATGCAGGTCAGCATGAAAGCTACTCAAGACACTGCTTCAAAACACGACTTGAAATTGCAATCCAAACAAACAGAAATAAAGCCATATTTTTTAAATTTCCATATGTACTTATTAAAAAATTGGTTTCAATAATCCTATTCAATCAATGTTTTTGCCTAACGTAACACGATACTGTTCTTGCATAACTAGAACCACAGAATAAGAAGTTTACTGTTGTTACAAGACATTTACTGATGTTTACCTTATACTGTAAGGTCCTTACTCCTGTGTATTGATTCAAATACTCCTTCCCAATTATTGCTAGTCAGACACTGATTTTTTGTGACTATTGAAGTCAGACACTGATTTTTTAAAAGATCCTATGTTATCCGTGCCAAAACAAAAAGGTAAGTTAAAAATACAGTAGAAGAGCAAAAGGAACTCATACAAGAAGAAAAACAGATTAAAAAAATTCAGGTTTATTGTTTCTGTTTTGTTTTATTGAAATTGTTTATGTGGTTCATCTGTTAAAGATATATCACAATTTTGAACTTCATAAGTGGACACTCATTTGTTCTGCTTTCAATTTTAAACTGTTCCTCTTGATCTTAACTCCGTAATAGATACATACAGTACAAGAATGTTTGGACTTAAAACATTTTTGTAAATATGAAGCAAAACTGTTTTCACTGAAATATTGATTCAGAAGTGCCATAAATTACCCTTTTGTAGAATTACAGAATCACAGAATCACAGAATTGTAGTGGTTGGAAGGGACCTCAGAGATCATCGAGTCCAACCACAAAAAAAAAAAACAAAAAACAAAAAACAAACAAAAAAAAACAAACCACCAAACAAACAACACCAGCTCCCACCACCTAAACACACAACAACAACCTCCAACCAAAAAACCATCACCCACCCACACAGCACCCCACCACAAACCAGTAATCTTGGGCACTAGAGCATGCCCTGAAGAACCATGTCTACACGTTTCTTAAATACCTCCAGGGATGGTGACTCCACCACCTCCCTGGGCAGCCCATTCCAATGCTGGATAACCCTTTCAGTAAAGAAATGTTTCCTAATATCCAACCTGAACTTCCCCTGGCGCAACTTGAAGCCGTTACCCCTTGTCCTATCATCTGTAACTTGGGAGAAGAGACCGACCCCCGTCTCTCTACAGCCTCCTTTCAGGTACTTGTACAGAGCGATAAGGTCTCCCCTCAGTCTCCTCTTCCCCAGACTGAACAACCCCAGTTCCCTCAGCCTCTCCTCGTAAGACTTGTGCTCCAGACCCCTCACCAGCTTCGTTGCCCTTCTCTGGACCCGCTCCAGCACCTCAATGTCCCTCTTGTGGTAGGGGGCCCAAAATTGGACACTGCCATAAAAGAAAGGTCATTTGTCCTGGGATTTTATGTTACATCCATTCCAATCAGTGAAACAGGTGTTGTTGTCGTACTGTAAAGGATTAAAGTACTGTAAAGCTCTAGATTGACTCTTATTTTTACATATTCTGATTAATTTCTTTTTCTATGTAAATAGAAACAAAGAGTCAGGCTTGCATTCATAAATGTGCCTCCTGCAAAAAAAACCCACACAAACACCTGTATGATATGTTTGTGTTGACTTTAAAAAAAAATCACAAGTAGGTATATGTTGAATCTGTTTCAGTCAAGGGACAGTGGAGCTGTAGGTGCCCAAGAGTAAGTAAAGAGAACAATTCAGATCTGGTGTGAAGTTTGGGTGTAGATCCCATTCCACCCCTAAGCCGCAATTTAGATTTCTAAATCGATACTACTCTTGAAAATAATTGGGAGGGAGGGTAATGAAGGGAATGTATGTTCTTATGCAGTGTGTAGCAATGTTTTTGGCAAATGGAAATGTTAATATCTCATAGTTGAGGGTGACTGTTTTCTTTATTCAGCCTTTAAGCATTCACATGTCTCTAATCACTGGCCTTTCTTTACAATAACCTACAAAACATTCCCGTAGGCACAACGGATCCTGTGGCTTTCAGCGCTTGAGTCTTGGCAGCAAAGAGAGCTGCTGAATGCTGGGTTTTATAATAACCCCGAGTTGCTCCTGTGGTGGAGAGCTAAACCTTTGACACCTGCCAATGGTGACAAAAGCTGGGAGCTCACTATCAGCAACTACCCACGTTAGGATTAGGGTGGAGAAAGGATGTGCACATGCTACCAAAAAATAGTAAAATAGATCACACTTCCTCAGCATATATAGCATACAACTAATGGCTAAGGGGAGAGAGTCCACAACGACAGCATCATTCCAATTTGCATAGGCATCATAAAGTTCACAGAAAGTGGAGGTCAGTTCCAAAGAGAATAAATGGGTTAAAATCAGCAAGAAATCTTATTCCTGTATTGGTTTGAAGGGCGAAAATGCTTCAAAGGGTGAGACAATATATGGATGACATTTGAACACTCCCATCTGTCAGAGCAAGGTGAAATCTTTGCTCCGTTTCAGTTATTACCGAATTTATAGAAGTTGAGTGATAGATCACTCCTCTTCTGTCCCCATATTTTTGCTACAAAACTTCACCCATTCTATTCCTGTCACAAAGTCCCATTAAATCATCTTCCAGTGTCTTCTCTAGGGAAGTTAATCTAGCGAGCTGGAGGTGCTCAGACCACGACCACAGGAAGGTGACATACACTAAGGCTGCATATGCGATGGTCTCCCAGCCATGTTTTCTATAAGATACCAGTGAAGAGTGATACTAAATAATCACTTTATAAGCATCATTGGTGTTTTGACAGCAAAGTAGCAAAGTCAAAGCAGTGAGAGAGACAGAGCTATCATTTCTGAAGGAAGTTCTAACTCATCCCAAAAATAGAGGTATTTAAAACATAAAGTGCTCTCTGTTCAATGTGCCACATAGAGGTTCTTGGTCTATCTGTTTATAATATGAGATCTTCAGCAAACAGTAGGCTTTAAAATAGATAGAAAATACTAAATGTAGTAGGTGATAATTCAAATATAATTAAAAAAATTATACAGATTTAATTTTGTCTTCACTGCTGATTCCCATAGGATATAAAGTTCTACAGATCAATCCCCATTCTTGTAAAAATCTGATCAGGCAACTTCTATTGAAGAGCAGAGCAGGATTTTCAATGCGCTAAAAATTGAAAGGAAATCTTTATATAGCTTCTAACAATGCACACAGCATTGACTTCGAGTACATGCATACAAACTTTGGGGAAGAAACAATTTGTAATTCCCACTACATCTGTGTGCCACATAATTTTTCATCATTGATTTAATGCTATATCCTTGGTTTCACCTGATTTTCCTTCTTTTATAGAGCAAACAACAAAAGAGGTAGAGACCTGGAACTTGCCTCTCAAGCAAACCTACACTGAAAAGCAGCAGTTGTATAATAAAGACTGTAAGAAGTGTAATTTCTGCTGTGCGATGACTGGTGCAACACAACTGCAGTGAGTGTGATTCTAGGCATGGGAAGTTGCATGTTTTGACTAAAATAAACCTACATTATACTTTGGGCTTCAGGAACTGGTTGAGCAGTAAATTATCATCTGATGTTTTCCCTACACTTATTTCAGCCTAAATTCACATGAAAAATAGAACACTTTAGACACTTGGAATTTCCTGTACAAAATGAAATGGAAAGGCAATATTCTGAAACATATGATCTATGTACAAACTCAGGTGTGGTGGCTCTCAGAAATCTTTGCACATGAAGCCATCAGCAACCACTCAGCAAAAGGAAAATGTAGAGTGCACCTTGAGCTGATAGTAGAGTATCAGGAGAAAATAAGACATAGGTATCACACTCCTTAAGCATCAGCAACAGCGACATGCACGGTAAGGAGAGATATCTCCTCATCTGGCCTCCAAGACTTGCCCTGCTCTTTTTTGTTGCCTCTCCCCTTATATCCTCCCAGAATCCTCAGACTCTTTTCCCTTGATCCCGGAGGCTCACACAACTCTGGTATACTTTCAAAGCAATAAAAGGTATGACACTTGCTGCAGCTGTGCAGTGGATTTTAAGAATCCACTTCAGAAAACAGTGACAATGAGATAGTTTTCCTGAGATCAAGTCACAGCTGTGTGACATTTTGAGCAAGCCTATAGGCTGACATATTCCCTACCCTAAAAACCTCTTTTTTGCTACTGTCAAAAATTATGAAAGCTAAACCATTCTTTTCTCTCCTATAAACCACAGTTTTTTTCAAACTCAGGATAAAAATGAGAGTACCATTAGCCCCTCAGGAGAAAGCTACTTTTGGCACAGAATGTTCTAACTTACAAATAGTAATTCTTTTAAGAGTAACATACTCATTATTTTAATGCAAAAAGGGTATTGGGACTTTAACAGTCACTGGACTGATCTGTGGCATTTCGGTAACCCTTGGAGCAGTTTCTGAAGCTCAGTCTCTTCAGACTGAACTATCTGTTTATTAACAAGGACATTAGGAGAGAATCTTCACTGAGAAAAATCTGTTGCAAAATGTTAATGAGGTTTTAAAGAAACAGATTTTTTTTTCATTATAAATCTTTACAAAGAAATCACTACATATTTAGGAATTCTTTCTGTTTCTGCAGGTCAGGCTGAAAGCTAAGGAACACTCAGTCTTCTTGAAAAAAAACACTAAAAATACTCAGGTAAACTCCCTTTCAAGTGCAGAATTATTTCATTGCTTTTGTCAGTCTTCAGGTTTTATCCACGTATTCTAACACTAATCAATCAACGAACATTTACCTGAAACTGAGCATATACATTACTTTTGTCCTGACAAATTCAATCTTGATGCTAAACAAATCTATTTCAACAAATCAAACAATCTCAAACACAAAAGGATATTTTCTTCACCTGTGATAAACAAATTTTCATTACAAATTAACATGGACTTCTGTGATCTTGAATCTGACACATACTAGGGAATAATAAATTTCAGATTGTAGATCTTAACCATGATGTATAAAAATTAAAATTATTATCTTCTTATTTATTGTTTTGTATCCAAGCACAGATTTAATTTGCACATTTGTTGAAACACATCAATAATGCTTTAACTAGTGTATACTAAAAAAACAAAAATACAAAACACACCTAAGATCACATGAGCAACTGAAATACCAATTTCTGCCACAAAATAAATTGTCTAGAAGCTGTAGTTGGTGTTTAACGTGTGGTGTAATCAGTTGTTTGCAACGTGATATAAATTAAAGATGCACAACACCCTTGTTAAAATACCAGCTTCAGGAAACAAGCAAATTAACTCCGGATCCAAAATTTAAAGAGAAGAAAATAAAGTGCTAGAAGATTATTTTCTTCATCCCTAAAATGCTTTAGTTTCAAAGCAAGTGGGAAAACATTGGGACTTAAATTGGACCTGGTCACGGATCAAAGAAGCACCACTACTCACCCCCAAAATGCAAACAACTCTTAAAATATGCTTAAGTCAACAACAAACCATACTACATAAATGAAGAGCATATTTTTATACATTAATATGTTTATATTAAGGTAGGAATCAAGAGCATCAGTCATATCAAAACCTACCTGAATAAAAAAAAAAATATTGCTTTTTGTAAACCATACTAAAGCAGAAACTACATTTTTTGCTGTGGTGTATATAACATGAAAGCATGAAATGAGATGGCAAAGTAATACCAAACCACAGCTGCATGAAATATGCACGAAGCAAAACGGCCAGTTTTATTATGGAAGACAGCACAGGATACTAGTTGCAATTCCAAAGAGGAAATAATGAGGTTCAGCATGCTGATTACAATACAGTTTTTCAACATAAAGTATTATGTATACTCATGAAGTCTTCTCCCTTTTTACCAGTGTTTCATATAGGATAAAGCCAGATAAAGAACATTTAAAACTCTGTATTTTGCCAGGAAAGATTACTCCCACTTTAAACATCAGGAATAGCATAAAAGTTTTTCATTAACTTTTACATAAGGGGTGTGCCACATAAATTGGAGGGAGGGAAGCTGCAGGACACACATAGATAAAAACATTTCAAGACTCCACACGTGATTCAGTCAGGGGGGCACAAAATCACTAAATTCATCCTTACCTTCCCTGACACTGGGCCATGAGTCTCACGTTTCAGCAGTTCAGGAGAGACTTCCCCCTCCCTTTGACAGAAGGGCACCAGCTCAAATGCACAAATACCTGATACCAAAATTATGAGGGAACTGACAATGGCTGTAGTACTTCAACACAGGATCTACCATCTTTCCTCATTCTCCTATTTATCCAATGCTATATAAGCCTGAACCATGAAAATAAATACAATGCAAATGCCAAAGTCAAAAACAAAACAGAACATAAGGATCTGACTCATTATGGGAATGTGGTCAAGGATTTTCAGATTCTTGCCTTGTTATTCATCAGAAGGCAAGACTTAACAGAAAAGTTATGCATGGCATAGTAGTAATCACACATTCAAAAATGGGGAAGAAAAGAAAAACCAGGAAAAATCTGAAAAGTTAATTTCTTTTAATAGGATGCTAGTGTGTTGTGCTGTATCCCCAAAACTGGACACTTGGCCAAACTGTGTCATTATAGCTTAGCTAATTGAACAACAAGCAGCAAATGAAATGCTCACAAAGTGTTTGCTGATCATTGCACAACTTTCTAGCTTTAACAAACCTGAAGCGAAGGATAATGCGGTAAATTTCATCTATCTCTTTGTACCCTTGAGCTGGTGAAAGTTTTTTTGTTTTTTTGGTTTTTTTTTGTTTTTTTTCTTTTTCTTTTGGACAGCTTAGGTTTTCAGTTCATGCATAGCCTGTCAACTCTCATCTACCTTTTAATGTTCTTCCTGTATTTAAAAATAGATACTTCATCTCATTGCAGACCACATTGCTCAGAGATTTTACCAGAAGCCTTGTCAGAGAGATCTGCTGTGCAAGGCTAAATTTGGCTTTTGCAAAGTTGTGTTGGTTTCCTTCATAAAGGGTAGGATTTAACAGGTAGTGCATGTTTAATGAAGCTCAATTGGTAAGTTTAGACTTGCAAGAACATCCTCTATATATAATAAAAAATATTGAACCTTTATAGTTAGAAAAGGTGCTAACATGATTGAACAGGCATATCTAAAGCATTTGCTTGATAGACTATTAAAAACATTGTTCAGCTTTCTGCCTTGGTTCACCATCTTTTATTAAATAATTACCATGGTGATTTAAAATAAAACCCAAACAGTACCCACAAAATAAGAGATAATTGTTTGCAATGATCTTCAGTATTAGTTACATGAAAACAAATGACAAAGCTTAGTTTGCTTCTCTCTTATGCCTGGTGTTGCCAAACAGTTCCGGCTTGAACATCCAGTTTTGGCTCAGAGTAGAAACAAGGTAGAGGCATATTTAGTCTGCAGTTACTGGCTTTTACTGGACATAACTGGTCAGATTCACTGCTGGAATACATTTCTTCTCCTATTGGGAAATTTTTATTTGCAATAGCAAATTAATATTAATGTACAAAAAATTCGGCCATCACTTTTTATATATGTGCAGACTTCAGTCACAGTCTGGAAAGCAGTATCAATGTTTCGTGGCAATGGAATTGGCAGAAGCAGTGTGTTGACAAATCCTTGTGGAAATCCCAACCCACCAACAATAATTTTGTAGCCTGCAAGCCACTGGAGTGCTAGGACACTGGACCTTTCCCTGTCAGAGTCCTCCCCTCTGCCATAGCTTCCATCAGTCTTCCAGCTATATTTGAGATAACCTCACATTGTTCATTTCATCTTGGCACCATAAGCTCGTGAGGAGTGCCTCTTGCCTTTTATTGGATGTTCAAAGCCTCTGCAGCCTGTCTTCTACATAAGGCATGCTATCGACTGTCCTGTTCTAACAACTATTTTCTCAAATTCCCTCTGACAGGATTATCGTGGTGGCTCAACTTTTACAGCTGACAACAAGCTTTATGGAGATTAAGTGGAACAATGAAATGAGTTTCCTTATGTTTCTTGAACTACAAAATGACAACGCAGAAGTGACCATAGCACAGATGTGCTACATATATCTTTACAGGACTCACAAATATTCACATGATAAATTCCTCATTTACTGACACTTCTTAGCCTATTGCAAACACCACAAAGTCTCCCACGGCCTGTCAGGAGTCAAACTTAGCAGTATAGCAACATCAAAGCTGCTATTTAAGACTCAAGCTGTGCTATAGCTAGGAGCCTCTGGTTGTACCCTGGCCTTAATTCATCCCCTTGCCATAACTGGGATGTTGATGGACCCTGTTATCAGCAACCGGCTGTCCACTGTGGTCAAGATCATGTAAGTGTTAGTGTAAGCATGATGTGTCCTGAGGTTACCATCAGCTCCAAGGTCAGATTCCTTCATGGGAGTGCTGCTTGATGCACTCCCATGTGCATCAAGCGCATATTTATGCCTCATCATGGCACAATTCTGTGGTTAATTACATGCCATGGAAAAGAAGTATTTATTAGAGCCTTGAAACACATTTACAACTGATAGAGTTTTATTTGAAAGTCAAATAAGAAATAGTAAATTAACCTAATGTTCTTTCTTCAGCATATTTTTATGGCAGCCACTTTATAGCCTTTTTCCATTTCCTCTGTAATTTTTCTGCTACAGCATTAAACAGTTCAAATTTCTTTGGTCTCATTATGTAAGTCTTGCTACACCCCTGCAATTTGTTATTATGTGTTTTTGATGCTCTTATATTTATCTGTTTTTAGACCTCCCAATCCTGTTGGGCAGAGCAGCGCACTTTCTAAATACCAAGCAGACCTAACATATTCAGGAGGGAAGAATGCATTGCTCTGCATACACAGAAGGTAGTCTGTGCTGTGAGATACAGCAAAGAGTGAAAACAAAGAATTATTGCACAGGCATGCCATATAAAATGCCTATTCAGGTACAGAAAAACAAAAACTTCTGAGACATCTTGATGTTTTGTGACACAGGAACATGTTTGTTGACCACATCTACTAGGGCAGTACAACAATATACATTCCTTTAAGTAACAGTCAATAGCTTAAAGTTGCAGGAAAGAGAGAGGTAGGACACAGAGGAAATCCTAGTACAGGAATCTGGCCTGTTATTTCACGACATGAAAGGATATGACATGGGGACCTGTGTTGGTTTTGGCTGAGATAGAGTTAATTTTCTTCATAGTAGCTAAAATGGGGTATGTTTTGGATTTGTGCTGAAAACAGTGCTGATAATACAGGGATGTTTTCATTATTGCTGAGCAGTGCTTACGCAGAGTCAAGGCCTTTTCTGCTTCTCACACGGCCCCACCAGCGAGAAGGCTGGGGTGCAGAAGAAGTCAGCCAGGACAGCTGACCCCACCTGACCAGAGGGATACGCCATACTTTATGACGTCATGCTCAGTAATATAAAGCTAAGGGAAGAACAAGGAAGGGAGGAACATTCAGAGTTACAGCATTTGTCTTCCCATGTAACTGTTAAATGCGATGGAGCCCTGCTTTCCTGGAGATGGCTGAACGCCTGCCTGCCAATGGGAAGCAGTGAATGAATTCCTTGTTTAGGTTTCCTTGTGCACGTAGCTTTTTGCTTTACATATTGAACTCTTTTTCTCTCAACCCACAAGTTGAGTCATTTTACCTCTTCTGATTCTCTTCCCCATTTCCCCAGGACAGAGTGAGCAAGTAGCTCTGCGGTTCTTAGTCACTGTCTGGGGTTAAACCACAACAGGAGCCTGCAGAAGCATTTTGTCAGCCTGGATGCAGCAGCATGATTGGATTGACAACATCTTCAGCCCAGGGCACCCTAAAGATGCATTTTGTCTTTCTCAATACAAGTCCTTCTCATCCTTAGAAATGTTGCAATAAAAAACAAAATGTAAACAGGACCAATGAGGTAGTCTGGCTCCCAAAGCATGCAAAATTCTTAGCGGTTTTGTAAGTTAAAAAATGCACTCATGGATAATAATGTATTTCAACATATTTTTCTCCTATCTACATGAATGTTAAATTCTAAAGAGGATCTTGTCAATATTTATATTCATGTTTTGCACATCTACATCAGACCGGTACAGTAACTTGAAGATCTGATTGCAAGTTTACCATCCTCTCTCTTCTTTGTGGGCATAACTGGCTATAGTTTTCCAAGCCTGCTGCTACGCGCAGCTCTGCAGGTAAACAGAGAAGAGCACCCTGGATTTCAAGGAATAGCAATGTAAAGTATGAACGAAATACAATGAATCTGCATGGGATAACAATCCAGCTAAAAAGGCATAGAAAATTATGTAGAAAGAACCAGGCTACATATAAGCCTTGAATTTGAGGCCTTATCTTCTCTTAAAGGATTATTCAAAATTCAGTGGACTTATTTGACTCAGGAACTTAGTCTATTGTCTTATCTCTTTAAAGCTTATTAGATTTATATAGCATTAAAGGATCTGAGAGGCCAGACTTCACAATACACCCTCTGTTCGTAAAATAAGAATGTTCAAAGAAGCAAAGCTGAAGTTCTGTTTCAGCTGACTACACCCAGCTTCCTGAGATAATACCACATTTATATTGGAGAAAGAATTATATACTTACATCTTTCCAAAGCCTTAAAGTTCCTTGAGTCCTGGTCTTCCCAGGGAACGCCAACATATGCCAACTTTAATCTTACATTTTTGTGGCTGTTACACAGGTAGTTTTAAACATCAAGGCTTAGAGCCTAGATTTTAATTGACATTTAGCCCTTTACTCTTCCGAAAACTTCAATCTGGAAATGTCAAAGATTTGAAGGACAATGTATGTATATGCATACATCTTAAAAATAAGCTCTTAGACATCTGGGCATTACAGCCAGCAATCAAAGCCAAGAAAATGTGCCTGCTGTGAGGAACCTACTCTGATTCTTGAATATTAGCACACACTGCCCATGATCCAGCATGAGGGTTGGTATTTGCTCGGTGAGGATCTGAGAGCAGTGCCTGTATTCATGATATGCCCTTCAGCAAGGAGTAATGTTCCCATTAGGTATGGGAAGCAATTCAGCTCTTTCTGTAGCTCAGTATAAAGGGCGTCTAAGCAGGAGCTGGCAATTGTACCAAATTACATGTAATTGTTCATGATGAATTTCCAGTGCAGGGTAGGGTTTGCTAGGAACTCAGCTGAGACCACCATACTTATTTAAGTTTGGTTTGGCTTGTGTCCAGTACTTTACTCACTAAACTACAAACTCTTTGGGATTTTTTTTTTCCACTTTCAAAATATCTGAAAATGAGAACTGTCCGCACAATGAATGGAATCAGTTTCGTGCTTCTTGCTTTGTCCCTCCTGTTTGGGGCATTCAGTGAGACAAGATTTTGTGATATGCTGTGAAATCACACCATCACCTCTCTGGCTAACATGAATTCCTATATGACTCTAAAATATTTTTGAAGAAGAAAAATAACCAAAATAATCTATTACTTAATTCAACCATAATTACAGACCTGTGTTTCTTTTCCCTTTATCTTCATGCCACAGTGACAATTATTAATTAATTGATTAATTTTCATTTAGGAAAGAATCCTGGAGAAAAAATTACAACTGTATTTTTACTTCTTTTATACTGAAAAGTGCAACATAGAAAATAGAACTGCAGGATGATTCAGCTAGGTTATTATCAGAAAAGAAGCAGCAAGAGTCTAAATAGCAAGGCTTCAAGCTGAAGGCTGTTCTAATGCAAAAATGTAAAACGTTATTTTCCAACACCCATGTGTCCTTCTTATGGTATGTTTCTCTTTGTCTGCTTGTTTTGTAGGATAGCTGCACAAGACTGCAAAGCTAGATATTGCCTCTGACTCCCTGATACCCCTGTCACATTTGCATTGTGGAGCACTAACAGTCTTACTGAGTTTATCTGAAGTTATTAGATACAGCAGCAACTGGATTATGTAGGGGGTGTAGCTCTTTCTGAGATCATATAATAAGAATGACTGAGTATCACAAAGACAGTGAGACCATGGAAAGGGCAGCAAGGAGTACAAGGGTGGGTGAGGAAATAGCCAGATGTTTAATGGAAATATTAATCTGTTAAGAAAGGGTTAGCACATCCTCTTCTCCAAGAAGGGACTGATTGATGAGGAGGAGGTAGGAGAAGGGTTACCACTGGTGCAAACATGTAAAACATCTCGATTAACACAGAGATTTTCCCCAGACCTCCTGGGTCTTACTATAGCTGCTGAAAACCTTTATACTGCATTTTAGGGTGCATTGTCCTGTACTCAGCCCCTGCCAGTGATCAGAAACACTGTAACTGTCAGAACAGTAGTGTTATTTCAGGAACAGAAGTTAAGAATTAAGTTTTTAATACAGCTAACAGTTTTCCCTTTTGTTTCAGCTGGGAAAGAGTTTATTTTTCTTTCTAGTGATTGCTATGAAAGAAATGTCAACAATACCTGTTGTATTTAGTTGTTGCAAAGGGACATTTACAGTATTCCAGGATGTTTTTCTTTTCATCTTCCTATAGAAGCACAGACAGAACGATGGAATGGCCATTGAAATATTCCATCCCATAGACATCGTGCTCAGTACATAAATGGAGGTTAGCCAGGGGTGTGAACCCACCATTACTGCTCAGGACAGTGCCAATTCACTGGGCGGTGAGAGTGACTGGTGTCATTATTATTATTGTTGTTACTATTATGGTTGTTTCTCCTTTTCTGTTATTGTTTCTATTAAACTGTCTTTAACTCAGCCCAAAAAGGTTTTTTTTCCTCCCTTTTCCCTTTTCCCTCTTCCCGCCCCCGCCTCCCGCCCCACACCTCTTCCCCTCACCCTTCTAGGAGGCAAGAAAAAAAAAGGGGGGGGGGGGAAGGGAGAGGAGGGACTGGGAAATGTCTATGTGGTTCTAGTTGATGGCTGGGGTTAAACCATGACACCTTTCTATAAGGAAGATAGACTGACAGTCTGGAGCTCCTCTGTCCATCCATCTGCACACAGAGCAGCCTGTGTTCAGTTACGTGGATGGGCAAGATGACTGCTAAATAGCTAACTTACTCTACAGAGTAATCTTGGCGAATTCCTGCAATATCTCCTGTCAAGGAAACAAGTGGAAAGCCCAAAACATATGAGAAACTCCTCAAACATGTAAAAGAAAGGTGCATATGAAATACTGGAAACACAGAATAGTATAGTACAATTTTAAGCACACATTGCCCTAAAAGTGTGTTTTCAATAATAACAAAATAATTTTCTTTGTTTACTTAATTTACTTAGTCATGAGATCTTCTTGGTGGAATTTACAAAGTATCTGAATCACTAACTCTTATATGACTTCAAATGCTTCCATGTTGAGAAGAACTGTGGAGGGCTTCTGAGGCATGTCATTAGCCTCAGGGTAGGATGATGACGAACACCTGTCTCCAGCAGAAGGTACTTACTGCACAGAAGAGTGGTAAAAAGACTGACATTGATTTTAAAGAAAGGGTATTCTGGAGTACTTCTTCTGCATCTTCTCTCCTCACACAATTCAACAACATTTGTAAGTATTTCTAACCTTTTAGTCCTCTTTTTTTTTTCATTTATTAACTATTCTCAGTTTCGTAGTATTTAATTTATTTTTCTGAAGTGTTTTATCCTAGAACTGTGTGAAAGAACAGAGAAGAGTATAAGAAAGGACCATTTCCTACTTAGGAAAATATTAGGATCGGGGCAGATTTCTTCAATTCCTGTAGTGGGAAAGCAGCTAGGAAAGATTTTGTGGAAAAGAATACGAATGTAACAGCACTTCCAGAGTCATGCGTTAACCTTCCTCTGAATAACTGCACCGACTTCATTAATATTTATCCATATTTGGAAAAAAGTAAGCATGGGATTTTCTTAATTTTATCAAGAAGCATAGACCAATTCCGCTTATCATCATGCGCTTGTTTTTCTAATTTTTTTTAAGCGATTGGCACAAATGCTGGTGAATGACACTTCAAAATTATACTGGGATTACCTTCACCTGAACTTTGCAGTACAGTCCTCAGCTTTGAGGAAGACTGTACTCAGATCCAGTCCTCGTGTTTAGCTCTTGCTCTGTCTGAAGTATTGTAAAAGGTGTCCATTAACACAGCTTTTTACCTAAATACCAGACATCAGCAGTAGTGTGTCAAATACAAGGGCTGAAGTCTGGTATTGCTGCTGGCCCCACTGCTGCTTGCGATGCACTTGTGTTATCAAAAGCTCCCCAGGCTGCAGAGCAGCCTGGTCTTTTAGGTAGAATTATATTAATTAATAGCTGTTATGTTACGTTATATTTTCTTTTATTTTATATTTATTATTATGTTATGTTATTAGCTACACAGGGTTATACTACTATATGGAATTATATAAATTGTAACATTAATACAATTACTATATAGGATTATATTGATTAATAGAATTGTTATAAAAGGAAACATTTTTCAGAATGAAAACTTACTCTTCCTTACTGAGAGAACAGTGACCCTGTTGAATGTTAGTTTTGCTAGTATCTGAAGCATTTTCTCATTGATTATTTAGTAAACATCATCTTCCTTCCAAAGAACAAAACAACTGGTGCATAAAAAGCATAAATCCTTTGAGCCATCTTGCAATATAACATCCACCAGAGATTATTACTCCATATGAAATAAAAGCTAGGCTTGGCTCCATCCGCGGTCTGGATAGTGTTGTTTTCCTGCTGCTGCACATGACTACAATCTAAGCTTTCATCTTTGCCTCTTTTTTCCCTCCCTTTTGTAATGTTAAGGGAGAAAACCTTGGGGGAAAATGAACAGCTGAAATTAAAACACATGCACTGAAAATGACAAAAATATTCTTTGGGAGTAATCAGTCAGGATTATATATTTCCCCCATTTGCCAAGGCAGGTTTACTTGAAGCCAAACTGGCTCCTGTTGGGCTACAACTTACAATTAATGCTCACTTCATTTATCACTGCTCAGGCAGGGATCTAGGAAAAGGAAATATCATTTCACGTAATGTAATTGGGGGCAGGGGAGAGAGTGAATTAAGGATAGTCAGAGAAGAATGGTTCTTAAATCTAACAAAATAACTTAGGGAAAAGGGTTTGGAGTGGAATAGGGCTCCAAAAGATGCATTCATGCCGGATATTAAGCTGAACCTAAGCCCTCTAAAGCAGTTTGTAGTTCCAACCTGTTGCTTGCTCAGTATGCCAAACTGAAAGACTTTATTTGAGAAACTTCAAACTACAGTCTGGAGTCTGTATCCTCTAATTTGAATATATTCTTGTCTCTGTGCTTATTTTTGTCTTATACCAATTATGATTTATTCCCCGATTAAATTAAACAGTCTTGCTGGTATTCTTCTCTCCTTTCTTCATCAGCAGCCAGACCACTTTATAGTGAGAGCTAAATAAGCAGGAGGTAATTCATGGTTATTAATTTTCCATAAAGCAAATTTATCATTCTAGCATCAGATTAACCCTTCTAGGGTTAATAGGAACTATTGAAAAAAAAAGAATGTTAACAACCAAAATTCAAAGTATAATGTTAATGTATTCTCTTCTGTCTGTGTCTTAATGTTTGGCTTCATCTTTCTGTAGCTGATAGATCTTTAGATCTTATCCCATTTTTTCATGACTTCTTCACCAAGGCCTTTTTGATCACCTGACCCCTACAATTCCTTGAAGGTTTCACTTTTGGTTTTTTTGCTACATTCTGATTTGATTTCCTGAAATACTGCCTTAAAGAAGTCTTAATCCAGCAGTACTTCATAGAGTCTCAGTTGTTATCCATTCAGATCACTTGACTGCTAAACTCTGAGGTTACCACTGATTCATGAAGACACGAATTCCTTTCATAATACTACTTCCTCAGTTGCTTCTTTTTACAACAGAACTAGCTTTGTATTTGTATGCTAAAGATTTGTGTTCCTATATGCTCCTAATTAACTTCAGGACAACAAAAATATCTCTCATTTTTTAAGTTCTAGGATATGATGGGTGTCTTCCTCCATGCCAATGAACCAGCTCATAAAACTTCCAAGGTAAGTGCAACTTCCTGCAGATATTCAATACAGTAACAGTTTTTTCATGGTTTTTTTTTTTTTTTTTTCAAAGATCACATTCAACTTGGCTTTTATTTCACTCCTTCTCCTGTGTTGGAAAATAATGAAAATTAAGAATAAGCATATTTATTAAAAAGATCAGATTCTTTTTCAACTTTCTAGGTGTTTTTCTTCAACTTTCTGACACGGTGAGAGATTTCCTTAAGTACTCCAAAACACTCAGAGCTGGATATCAAATGGAAAAACAGTTTAAAAGATTCTTATTATGACCATGTCTGAAGCAGAGATACTTGAATACAGATACTAGTGAAAGTAATATTCATATTCAATTATGCATTGAGCTGAATGAGTGTACAACAATTTTTATAATGTACAGTGCAAATTTTACCTGAATAGTTAGAAAGCAAATTCAGTTTACGTGGGTAGATTCAGATATAAATGTGCATTCATGAATCATTGACCATTGGTAGCACTAATTAATTATCCATTGGTAGCACTAATTTCTTTGCAAACTTCCTGTAAACATGATTCTAAGCTCTGTAAATGAAACTGATTAAAATTCTTGGTATGTAACAAGGGCAATCAGAAGAGAGAACAGGAAAAATCCTATACCACTTGATATGAAAAGGAAAACAAAACTCAGATTTACATTCTGTGAGTGACTGAACTGCCTCTAAATGGGCTTGCCCATGGAACAGTGAACAAAGGACAATTTCTACAGTCTAATTGCTTACCCCTGTCAAATAACAATTGATCCTGTCATTTGGTGCAATAGTATGTATTACCTTATGTGCTAAGAGCCACAAGCTCATCTACAGCCTTTGAATGCAGGTAAGAAAAGGATGCACTTGAAGTAAGGGATGTATGGAAATATACTCTTGATTGAAGATAAGAGCGACAACATTTAAACAATCATCCCAGTTGCTTTGGGTCACAGTGCATGAAATTGTCATGCTATAAGATGTCTAATTTGAAGAAACTGCAGATCAGAAAAATAGATACTTATATACAACTAGCTCTATTAAACACATAGAAAGCTTTGGTAATTTCCTATAAAACATGCTTACCTACCCACAAGCCATGTTGGCCAAAAGAGAAGTAACACCCAAAAAGTTTTGTTCAAAGGTTAAGACAAACAAACTTCTTCAAAAATCCTAAACACTTTGTTCATCCTGCATTAATTTGGCATACTTCTGCAGTTCCTAGTTTCGGTTAGAGTCAGAGGCAAAAAATTTTAATATTACAGAACATCTTCAGAATGAGCGGCATCCTGCTCCCACAGCAAAATATGCTGACATATGCATGAGACAGAACCTGGAGTATTGCTGTGTAGATAGTCTACAGACAGATACTAAAAATGTGTTTAAACTCTACTACGACTCCTGAAAATGCTCTGGTGCTACGTGTCATGTTAGGAAGGCGTCTGAGGCAAAAAGCGTAATTGCCATTCTGTATGTGTTCAATCAAAAATCTGTTGTTTGGATGACAGTTTGGAGACAGGCACCTGGGAATGTGGCTGCTGAACCAAGCTAAATCAATGGAAAAACATTTATAGGCTATTCATTACAAGGTAATCTCAGTGAATGCAAGCAATTTTTCAAGCACTCTGCTTTGGTAAACAAAAACTACATTTAGCTGCCCAGCGCTATGTGATTACTCAAATTCTTAAAAACCATAACCTACAGTTATGAGATCTTTTGAAGTAGTTATAGTAGTCCAATCTCCATCATGTCCACGGCTCTGCAGGTTTGCATGTGTCTTATACCACGTGGCATATATGGAAATATATACCATGGGAATATAGCACATGCAAACCAGCATACCTTCATTTATATAAAGATAATGAACTAGGTTACACTTCTGATTGGATCTGAATGGTAAAGCAGGACAAGCTGCATCAATAAAATTTTAATAGATATCCTAAATGTCAGAAGTGCCGAAAATCATAATTTTCATTAATTTTACGTTATTTAGATAAAGATTCAGTCACTAATTTAGAAATGCGATGTAATCAGGATTTAGTCTGTAGGATTTCCATGTGAAGATCACAGAATTGTAGAATAATAGAATGATTGAAGTTGGAAGGGACCTCCTGAGATCTTATAGTGTGGCCTTGCAACCTCTGTGCTAGCAAGGTCAGATAGAGCAGATTGGCCAGGACTGTGTCTGGTTGGGTTTCAGAATATCCATGACTCCACAGCTTCTCTGGGCAGCCTGTGCCAGTGTTCAACCACTCACATGAGAAAATAATATATTCCTGAGCTCAGGTGGAATTTAATGTGTTTCGTTTTGTGTCCATGTGCTATCATCCTGCCCTTTGCTGGACTTGCTCCAGTATATTCATGTCACTCCTGCACTGAGGAGACCAGAAATTGATCCAGCACACTGATGTGTCTCACCAAGACTGAGTACAGGGGAAGGATCATCTCCATCGCCCCACTGGCAGCATTCTACTAATGACACTCAGGAGGCTGTTGGCCTTTCTTGCCGCAAGAGTGCATTGCTTTATTAAAAATTTAGAAAAAAGCACAACTTTTTTACACATATCATTAAATGACTCCTTAAAATAAAAGTCTTTAAATTTACTCATTAGGCTTCCTGCTAAAACCAGAATACCACTGAAAAGCCTTTCTTCCCTGATTCAAAATCAGTCAAAAAGAGAAAAGACTCAAATTATTAGGTTTTATGATGTACTAAGCTGTCAGACTGGAGCCTGTGGAGGTATTTTTACTTAAATTGCTAAGATTCTGGGTGTTTTTATGAAAAAAATCTTGATGACACTTAAACCATCGTATTCTGAAAAATCAGATTTCAATCCCAAGAAACTATCACTCTGTCTTGATAGTGCAACAAAACTAAACAGAACTGTTGACAAATAGAGAACTGCATAACCTTGCTTTCAGCAAAAAATTAAGAATTCTTACCTACAGTTATTGTTATTACAGAATGATCAACATAATTTGTAAGAGATTGTCTGATATCAGACTGAATTTTTTAGGATTGACAGAACCAACTGTATGTTCTACATACAGTTCACATCCTATAAAATACCCTTCTAGACTACAGTCATTTGTAGTCAGTTTTCTGGGGATTCCACATGGTTTTTACAATAACAATTTGGGACCAAGCTGTGGCAGATGGGATTAAACAGGAAACTCAGTTTTGTACAAAAGAAAACGTGTAAGCAAATGAGAAATAGAATATACTACTGATAATTCAGACAAACAGGACAGAGATGTACTGTAAGACCTATGTTTTCCGAGTTCACATTAAACTGGTGATACAGTGGATACAGTATACACACATGCTTCCTGTTATCAATAATTCATCAGTGTGACAACACAATTAATTTAACTGAACTTTTTATCCAGAACCCTAGGCAATGAAATTCATATCTTTAAGAGTGTATTGTTCAGATATTACAATTCTTCCTGGTAATTCAAAACACATTATAAGACTTTACTGAACATACAAGCATCAGTCACTGCCACGTGGATCAGTTGTAGTGTTTCTAATGTAAATGAATTCCAGAAAATATGGAGGGAAAAAATAGAGAAAAAAAGCATGACAAAGAGAGGAATCTTTCTGCTTTTTGTCTGCAAATATTTCCACAGTTTAGTGTTGGTTTCACTGATTGCAAGCATACAATGCCAATAAGCAAGTGGTGATTAAACATTAGTAGTTTCCCTCCTATATTATTATCATTGACATTGTAATTGATGCTTCTTCAGAAAGCAAAGCAGAGTTTTAGGGCAAACTCCATGTACATAAGGGGCCTACTGATAAACCCTTCAAGTAACAGATGATTCTTTTTCTCAACACTAGACCTGAAAACTGTTCAGATTAAATCAAATTTTTAGCAGCTGGCACTAGAAAAGTTTCTAGAGAGGTAAATACTCATCCAGGTAGCATCATAAAACAAGGCTTTTTAGGGGACTGGAGGATACATGACAGTTGGTGTCTTGTTAGTGTATGGATAAAAATCTCACGTGTCTCTCTAGGGAAGCAATGTTCTTGCTTTCTATAGGGAAGCTATTGCTAAGCTTTTGCTCTGAGCATGGATAGTATTACCATGTGTTGCCCCACCTCAAATCTCCCTTTACACTAGAAAAACTTATAGGGCAGTTGAGCTGGACTTCACCCAGGTCTAATAGGTTTTGATGTTGACTATGCTATGTAGGCAATGATTAACTCCTTTAGATTATACAGATGCTACCTGCTGTCAGCCGGTATGGATTGGACTTGATGGAATCAGATACTTTTTAATTTTGGGGAAGGCTTTTCAAGTGCTGATGGATGACTGAACTTCTGTTTGCAATCTTTCCTTTAGGGCCCTTTTAAAGAAATGCAGCATTCAATGCTCTTGCAACTTGTCTTACGGAGTGACTTTTGCAGGCAACACACTATGCACTTCTGAAGGCTAAGCACTGCCTCCAGCAAGCTAGGACACAAGCTTACAACTTCAGAAGTTGTACATACTGAGGACTCTTTGCTTCAGAAATCATTCTTCTATGTGACAACATAATAGTTGAGATCAAATGAACCACATCAACTGTCTCTCTTGCTGAAAAGGAAGCTGTTGGCAGAATACTGTGGTGATGCACCCCCTGCTTTGTAAGTTGAATTAAGGTACTAAAATTAAATTATTGTTTGTCTGAATCAGTGAGGAAAAGATACTGGTTATACGTGCATGAATATGCAGAAGACAGCACAGTTTGTAAAGGCATGTATTAGCTTCTGGTTTGCTCTAGAGAAATTGTTCCTTGCCTCCAGCTCCTGAATTTACAACAGCTGCCAAACACTTTCAAACCTCCCATCTCAATTCCAACACAGAAGAAATTCCACAGTGCTGGCAGATCAGATTTCACATCAATATTTTGTTGGGCTGCTTGCCAATGTCTTATAAAAAATATAATTGCAGTCCAGACTATTGCAAGTTGAAGCTACTATACACTCCCCTTCTGTCTAGGCAACTAATATAATAAAAGTGTTATGAGATATGAAGTCTTTAATCTTATTTTCATTTCATTTCAACTGGTGAATTGCTCAAGGCTCCAGGTGATGCTGGGGCTACTGACACTCAACTGCTTCAGCACAAAGCCATCTGATCTAGTACTACTCAGTTGCATATTTTATCCAGCTAATGAACTAAAATGTCCTGTAAAGGAAGCTGGGCTTTTCACAAGCCTGTTACGTAGGACAGCTGCAACGGTGCTGTAGATAATTTTGCCTTTGCATTTCCTTCTTCCTCCACCTATTTGTTTTGAAAGGCCCTGCAATGGTGAATTCAAAATGTGTCTATAAAAAGACTTTGATTCTATTTAGAACAAAAGCCTTAACTGATCATAAACAATTTCACAGCATGGTTAATGCTCCGATGGATGTCTGGAGGTCATCTTGTCCGAGTCTATTCGAGCAGAGTCACCTAGAGCTGGTTGCTGCAAAGATGGAGACTCCACAACCTCCCTGGGCAATCTGTGCCAGTGCTCAGTCACTCTCACAGGGAAAAAGTCTTCTCTGATGTTCACAGGGAACTCGTCTGTTGCAGTTTGTGCCTGTTGCCTCTGGTCCTGTCACTGGGTACCACTGAAAAGAGCCTGTCTCCACCCTAATTGCACCATTGCTTCAGGAATTTATATACATTGATAAGATCCTCCTGAGTCTGCTTTTCTCCAGGCCGAACAGGCCCAACTCTCTCAGCCTGTCCTCATAGAAGAAATACATTGTCCTCCTTATGATTTATATTACATGTATCTGTATAACAAACATAGAAAGGTGCATTAGCACTTGACATATTTTGGCAGCTGGAGTCTATTGTCTTTTACTATAAGATACATAGATACAGCACAATACTCCTATTAAATACCCCTATTAATAGCTGTAGTGTAAGAAAACATCCAGCAGGTACTGTGATTTAACTATGCTTTTTGTCCTGCTATAGCATTGGTAAAATTATTTCAGGTGCAACCATGTGTAAAGCTCCAGTTCTAACAGCTGAAGGTGTATGGGGGGTGAACTGTGAACTACAGTGGAGAGAAGAACAAACAAAAGTAGGTCCCATGGCTACTCCAAGGATAGTTGAAAGATACTGATCTTGTTCTCAGGTAAAAGAAAAAATAACTTTCTTATAGCTGCCAGGTACTATAAAGAATTATCATTATAACAGTCAAAAAAGTCTAACATATTTTTTACAGCCTTTCTTTGGGGGTATGAAGCCGATGGCAAAACCAATTACATTACTGCTAGTCTTGAGATACTATGTAGAGCAAGAGCATTTCCCCATTTTCTTCCCTGGTTTCACGGGTCAACATTTGCAGATATGCACGTGTCTCTGTGTTTCTTAAAACTTCAATCAGTGGTTCTGGATGTGAAGTGCCCACCCAGAGTTGCGTAATTTCTACAAAAGTGACAACTGGGCACATTTCTTGTAAATAATGGCAAAAATGAATGTGTCTGTGTGTACTTGCTTGTAGCTTGTTAAGCTGGCATTGTCATTTTCCAAGGACTTTCCAAGGAGTGCAGGAGTATTACAGCACTTTGATATCCTGCCTTCCACCCCAGTATTTCTAGATGCGAGGAGAGGTCTTTGTCCTTTCAGATTCAAATATGAAAAGGAAATATTTCATCTCTATTAAAAGATATAACATATTTCCCATAAACCTATTTGTATGTTACTGAAATCCAAAAGCAAACATGCAAAGGAAATACTAAAATGACTAAAATTTCTAAAGAACTTGCAGAAATAATTGCTCTGCCCTAAGTAATGGCACCCCATACTCCCATCAACACATGCATCTGTCATTACTTGCAATGGGAATTGCAAGCAAGTATTAAGGAGTAGTACTCCGTTTCCATTAACATGGCAGAGTTGTCTCACTGGTTTGCTGCAAGAACTGGATATCCAACATTGGTTCACAGTCGCATTACAGTTACTGTGTTAGAATTAATCCATGTTAGAATTAATCTGTGTTGAAGATAAGTATATACACAACTTTTCTTGCTTCACATCTAGAGCTGATGATAGTCATGCTTGCATTAGAAGACTTGTAAGTGGTTTTCATTTGCAGTCATTCAATGTCCGGTGCAGTAGAGGAAATCACATTGCCAAATGACTTCTGTTTGCTTTACATTTTACAGGACAGTTTAAGTAAAAGAAATAAATTATGTAACTATATATACTCAGAAAATGAACAAAAGGCGTATATGAATTACAGTGCTATAATATCATTTCAGGATTCTGATGCCTCCATAACCCACAAGAATCAAACAGTTTATGCAGGCACCAGGACGTTGACATAAAATTGCTGACTCACAGTTGAATTACTTCTATTTTATTCAGAGCATGGAATGAATTATCCAGGATTTATTATGCTCAATTGAAGCTACAACTCTCTTACTGTTGCCTCTCCCTTGGTTATTTAACTTTTCCAAACAATTCCATTCATAAAATGTATGTTTATATCTCACCTATTACCAGATAAATTTGAGTAATGGCCAAAAGCTTCTCAAGTGTTTTCCTTTCCAGTGCAAATATGATGGGTGAAAAGGATATTTTTTCACTTTCACAATTGCAAAGCCCTCCTGAGTTCCAGAAGCCAAATTATTTAACTGTGTAATAAACTGGGCAACGGGGAGTACAGCGTGGTTTACAGTGTGAGCATGACCAGAAATTGCCTTTATTGAACAGGTTTTTTTACCTTACGTTGTCACTACTATGATAGCCCTGTGTTGCTGCTGTCAGCTGAGAATGAACACTGCATTCTGAATGTCTCTGTTGGAGCCATACTCAGCCCTGGGACAAATGTTCTAAGAAAGACCAAACTGGATGCTTACCAAGACCTTTAAAACAAGCTGGTTGGAGAATGCCATTTTATTCTGTTCTCTCATCCCTAATCTATTTTTGTGCTCTTCACGATAACTCAAGCTGACACTATTCACATTTAAAATCTTATAAGATCTCTGAATAATATGTGCATTTTTTTTACCTGTCTTTCCTGTATGGTAGCAGAAGCAGCAGCAAGGAGGAAGCATATGCGGAAGTACATTTTCTTCCACTTCTTCTATCGATTTCTCCAGTGGTAGGAAATGCTAGGAATATCACATTTCCTTCTAGTCAACTGTTCTTCCTTCAGGGATCACTTCAGACTAGCAGTACCATGCCATATATTCAGCATAGTGGCATTTGCTCAACAGAGAAGAAAAGCACTATATTTCATAAAAGATGAAAAAAAATATCATATTTTGCTTACAAAGTGACAGGCAGCTACATTTTTTAGATACTAAGTAAAAGTTCATGATTGGGAAGGTGAAGAAGGGAAAGACTTGAAAAAATTTGGGAGAGGAAAAAAACCATATTTTTACCATAGAAATTGCAGTGTTTTGTACAGTGGAGTACAACTACCGGTAATCATTCATATTTCAGATGAAAAGATGGAAATAATTAAAGAAAATGGCAGAAATAAACTGTCTGGCAAAGTTTTCTTTTAAATTAGTATATTCAGTGCTACTTGACTGCTTAGAAATTTATTGAGAGTTCTCGGGGCCTGCTCAGTCATCCAGAACAGCTGAGGAGCTGTTGGAAAGCAAGTCTTTCCCCTGAGTGTACACTCTACAAGATGAGGAAACACTGAACAGAGGATGTGTGGAAAGGAAACTAATTTGATGATGGCAATTATTACTGGCATTCAAATACCACTATGAAGGGCAGTAAGTGGTTTAGAACAGAAGTGTGAGGGGAGCACATTGGGCTGCTCTTGGGATTTCTCAGGAAGGGTTCATGGGTTAGAAATTAAGAACAATCAGAAGAGAAGAGAAAACAAAACTTAGGAGGCTTAGGAAAAGGGAACTTTCTTCAAAGATGCAGCAATATTTTCCAAAGAGCTAGCCCAGATCATATTTCCCTTCTAAATTTTCATAATAACTGTCATCTCTATATTTACTCCATCCCTACAGGAGCAAGAATTTCCCATTCTCTCTTCTCCTTCTTGCTCTTGGTGTCACAGCCTGCCCTTTTCTCAGTTATCCAGGGGACAATAAAGCACAGAATAAGGGAAAGAAGGCAAGGAAAATCAAGAGCTTGGGCAAAGGGTACCACATTCAATCCATTTGTCTTACACTATAACCTCCAGTATAGGAGAAAAATATAGGAAAGGAAAAACTGAGTTAAGACATCCTGGATTTCTTCCTCCACTGATGTTGTGAAACATTTCTAGCACCTTATACAGTACGCTTGGGTTGAACTTGGCTATTAAAACACAGGGTTAGGAAATTTAAAGTTGCTATGAAATTTAATGGTAAAATGAGTCCCATGAATAAACTGCACAGGCTATACCATTGTGAATAAGCATAAAACTAAACACGTACTCTATTCATCTCACCTCTTCTGTGATAGTAGGGGGTATATTACCAAAAAGTGCCTCACAGCATGAACAAGCAATTACTTCTTATGTAGTAAATACCCTCACATTGCAAACGTAACATAGCTCTCTAACCAGAGATTACTGCTTCAGGCCTAGAGCTAACAAAGAAAAGAATTTTTGTGAAAAAATAAGTTACTTTAATTTGTAGTTTTTCCCTTTAATCATTAACTCCACAGTAACTCCTAGTTGTTAGTTTACTGCAGATGTCTTGGTTGGAAGAAATATTACAATTTCTTCTTGATTTCTAAATTGATACAGGTGTCAGTTCCATTATAAAAAACACCTAGCTGAGCACAAAACCATTGTTTTGCACCTTAAAGCTCTAATACTCTAGCCTCAGTTTAGGCTTCTAGGTCTCATAAACAAATTAGCATAGTAATCCAGATATATGCTAATTTGGATGAATGGTACTTTATAGGGCTCGTTAGAATAGTTTACTTCAAAATCAAATTGCTAAATAACAAAGATGCACAGTAGAGTTGTTTGTACACACTGTCACATCTCTTAATTCTTACCCTTCTTGAGATTCAAAGCCATATTGATACTATTTTAAATCTATTTATAAGAAATTCAACATTGACTGCTTTATGGAAGAAATGTACCACAGAATTATATTTTATTATAATTCACTTAGCTGTTACTTGATTCCCTAGTCTTCAGAAGGTCACTTTTTTATACAATTCTGTGGTAAATTGTCAAGAAAATCTTTGAGGCTGTTAACTTCTGAAAAAGTTATTCTAAGCCCTTTTATTTCTTAGTTAAGATTACGTATAGCAAAGTAAAAAGCATATGAAAATTAAGATATGGAAGACTAGTGGTAACCAATTGCACATTAAACTTTGAAGTATAACATATAAAAATTATTTTTTGAAAATCTGGTTTATAAAGAAAATTGCATACACAGGATGGATATCCCTTCCCCATTTGATCTATTCTTACTCAGAAAAGAGCTGGTTATTACTCATGACCCTATTCAAAAAGAATTGCATTTTTCAAATTTTTGACAACACCAAAACTCTTGTTTTCTTCTTCAGCTAAATTGAAGCACAAAGGATTCCTTGTTGTTACGTTAGATATAGATCATTTACAGGAGTAATATGGACACACAGGGCTGAGAATCCTGACATCAGAGTCCTGTTCCCTCTTCCTGTCCAAGCAACCTTTGGTAAATCACTTATTTCACTTTGTGTCACTATTCACCTTTGAGTACTGTGGTACTCACCAAACAGGGCACTGCAAAGTATCAAATCCTTTCTCAGTGAATATCATAGAAATGACAGTGAGAAAACTGCTCATGAAACGTTTAGCCAAACTCGTTACACCAGGGATATTGAGAGGTATTTAAAAAAAAAAAAAAAAGAAAAAAGCAGAAGGACTGTATCTGATTGGACATTACAATTATTTGTATCAAAACATATAAAAGGACTTCATACTGAAGTTAACATTTGAAACCTGATAAAACAAAAAAAAAACCCCAAAACTCAGAAGACCAAATACAGCTTATTTTGACTTATGGTTTGCATTTTTCAAATGAGAACACTCAGTTCACATTTGAAAGAATTTAGAGCCAACTTTCAGGAACTTCAAATGGAAAACCCAAATCCGTCATAGAACCTGATTTACAGAATCACAGAATCACAGAATTGTAGTGGTTGGAAGGGACCTCAGAGATCATCGAGTCCAACCACAAAAAAAAAAAAACAAAAAAAAAACCCCAAAAACAAAAAACAAAACAAAACAAAAACAAAAAAAAAACCCAACACCCCACCACCCAAAACAAC
>NW_015090967.1:1456425-1613741 GCF_001431845.1 Calidris pugnax | reverse complement strand
CACCCCACCACAAACCAGTAATCTTGGGCACTAGAGCATGCCCTGAAGAACCATGTCTACACGTTTCTTAAATACCTCCAGGGATGGTGACTCCACCACCTCCCTGGGCAGCCCATTCCAATGCTGGATAACCCTTTCAGTAAAGAAATGTTTCCTAATATCCAACCTGAACTTCCCCTGGCGCAACTTGAAGCCGTTACCCCTTGTCCTATCATCTGTAACTTGGGAGAAGAGACCGACCCCCGTCTCTCTACAGCCTCCTTTCAGGTTCTTGTACAGAGCGATAAGGTTGCCCCTCAGACTCCTCTTCCCCAAACTGAACAACCCCAGTTCCCTCAGCCTCTCCTCGTAAGACTTGTGCTCCAGACCCCTCACCAGCTTCGTTGCCCTTCTCTGGACCCGCTCCAGCACCTCAATGTCCCTCTTGTGGTAGGGGGCCCAAAATTGGACACAGTACTCGAGGTGGGGCCTCACCAGTGCCGAGTTAGTACAGACATGAATGGTATTAGCAAATGTAGGGGGTTTTATTGATAGAAGAAGGCCTCATAGAGAGCAGCTGACAGAGACAGATGACTCTGCATGCGTGATTATAAATGAGTAGGACTGTAAAAACAAACTAGAATAGGTTTTTTGATTTGTTGTAATGTTGAGTCATATCACTACCCACTGTTACTGATTAATTTCTGAATTATTAGAGTTTTCAGCAAAACACCTTAAAAAAGGCAAATAATTGCTGAAAATATGTCTGTGAATAAGCACAAGGTGAGGGATGTTACATGTGTGTATATACAGAGTAGCATGGCATGCTATAGGCAGAATGCTGTGCAGAACTTTATTAAGATTGCTTTTAAATTTGCTTTCTTCTCATTTTGCCATTGAGTCATTATCAGGAAATAAATATTTTAAAATTAAGTTATATGAATATGCAGAACCTTGCATAACAATTGACAGCATGCAGCTCTTGAAATAGCACCACTTTCCCTAAATAACAGAAGTATTTCAAGTAGAATTTTACATACTTAACAAACAGCAAACCCTCTGTTTTAAAGTTTTAAAACATTTCTATTGCTTTCTGCATTTCAAACAATTCAGCAGCAATTGAGTTTGTACCTCACAGTGTAAGCGCACACACAGCATAGATCTAGATAATCTAAATTACTGGAAAGAAAAGCTTCAGATGCCTTTTAACTTTTGCCTTCATCTAAACACATAATTTTGTAACTATCAGAGTAACAAAATCATGCTCCTTCTGATTGTTTCTGGTAACAAGTGTTGTGTAGTTAATTCAAACAGTCCCTTGGCAAATGCAGAAGAGCTCTCAGCATTGTTGGAGGACCTTAAGGATTCTGCCCAATATCTATGTTATAGATACCACTAGCCTCTATGAGTTCTGCAGCTATTGTTGTTCCAATAAGAAACCCACGGCAAGCAATTTAAATTTTGTTGGTTTATCAAGCATACATAGCTATTATGAAGTATTATTGACATGTGAGCACTAAGACAATTGTGAATCCACGGGAATTCTGAAATCGTAAAATCTTGACATTTTCTCTTACATTCCTTTAACTCAGTTGGGGAAAACCCATCACCAGTGTGTAAATACACATGCTTCATGAGTTTCTGAAGTACAGAATATCCCACAAACTCTAAATACTATTATGTAATTGCTATTTTCATGCAGCACGTCAAATTGCATAAGAAATGGTTCACTGAATTAATCTCTTTTTTGGTAATTTTTAAAAAATTACTCCAAAATTTATCTGCTTAGTTAAAGCAATATTGACTTTCCAATATCCCTCTAATTTTTAAAAACAGATGTTTTTTCTGTCTTTAAAGGACAACTTCCCTAGAATAATGTTCAGACAATATAGTCTCAGGATAGCATTAGTCATGGGGTTTCATTTCTTTAGTTTTGTGAAAGTCTGTTTTAATTTCTTCAAACACACAACTTTCACTAAGATATAACTTCAGTTTTTCTTTCTGTGTAACAGATAATGCCTGATTTACTCCCAGTGAAATGAGCAAAGCAGCCCCTATTCCACATCAGCAGAATTGTGGATTGCATTTCATTATAAAATAAACTTTTAGTTAGTTACTTATTTAGTGAATACACCAATACTGATTATTAAATAAAAGGTCAAAGGATAAATGCATTGAGAAATTACACTCATTGCAATAAACAAATACAGTTCCATATTTATATACAATGCAAGCAAGGGCAAACTTCCCACTATCAGTAAAGGCTTTGGCCAACCATTTTACTTGTACATAGCACAGAATTTACACTAATGTGTTTCTAAAATGTTTAAGTTTTCAGGACCACAGAGAGATACAACATAGAGACGTGTTTATTCTCTATAGTTAGAGCAGTTTAACTTTCAAGTCCAAACACAGTATTTCTTGCCTGTATCTAAAAATATATCTGTACAATATCAAAAAATTGTTATTCCTCCTTGTTATAATATGCTAAAATAGAAAAACATTATAATTTCACTGTGATTCTATATTAGTAAAGCATATACAATGTTCCAGGCCTAAAAGAAAGCCACAATGTTAGAGAGACATCAATATAGTTCTTCAAATGTTGGTCTTGGAATGGGTAATGGTTTTGTCTTTTCCTAACAAAGTCACGTAAGAAGTCACACTGTTGCGAAAAAAAATAATTTCTGACTTCACATGAAATTTTAAAAATATTTAGGACTGTAGAAAACATCAGTTTATTTTAGGTCTCAATGGCTCTATCTGATGATAGAATGCCTCTGAAGATATTCCCCCATTATTTTGTAGCATTTGCACAGATCTTTTACAGAAACTTTCCTAGTTGACAGTAACTATCTGCAAAGAACCAGAAATCCCTTTTAATCTTTCTCCATTATTTTAAAAATATTCCACTTACTAAACATCTAGTCTGCATTTCTAAGACAACTTTTCCAGATTTTCTCAGGATTAATGTGGAAGAAATAAGAATGCAGATAAACAGTTAAAAATCCCTATCTTTTCTATACCAAACTAGTCACCTAGCTTCTCTCAATTTTCTCAATTCTCCCTACAACTTGTCTCAGCATTGGACAAAATGTAGCCCTGGTCTCTCTTGCACTAATTTTGCATCACTTTTTTGACATTTTACTTCAAAGTTCATCCCACAGGAGCTAAATCACACTTGGGCCTTATGTCTGTACAGTGAAGCTTACTCCAGAACATATTTTAAGCAGGAGATGCATATTATGTTTTGTTCATTATGACCTCACTAACATAATTCAAATAAAAGATTTTTATTATTACTACTTATTTGCTCTAGGACTTAAATGCCCTTAAATGTTGCGTGATAGTATTTAACAGTAAAACCACATTAGCGGGAGGGAAAACGTCTCAGGTTTTAGTTTTTATGATATGTACTTCACTGACTCAGCCACTGTGGAAATGAGTTCATCATATAGGATTGAAGCTGAAATCCTGACACCCAGATCAAGTAATTGGCAAAATTAACTGAATTTCATCTCTTCAAGCACAGGCACTCAACCTCTTGGTGCTTTTTACAAAGAAATGCTTTATGGGAATGGTGCTATTTTTTTCTTCTACCCTTGGATTAAAATTGCTCTGTGATCCTAGATGAACTCCTGTCTCTCTCTCCTGTTCCTTGCTTAATCCTTCGTTTCTCCCTCTTGCAAAGTCTACATCTCTGCAGGCCAGCATCACTAACCATATTACTCAAAGAATAGGAGAAAAAGAAACACCAAGAAGGGCAAAACACCTTACACTGGCAAAATAGTCTGTGTTCATTTAAAAGAAACTGGCAAAAGCAAGGGTTCAGTAGGTTTGTCATCATACTCACTACAAAGCAAGGGATGAAAATTTCCTGTCTGTGCTCAGCGTCTTCTCCTGCTTTAAAATGAAAACTTCACAAGAAGAAAAGGCTGTCTGAAGCTAAGTATGATTACCTCTGCTGCGTGAGGACCATATTAATATCAGCAAGACATCTCCACACTGGACAGAAGGAATGGATCTGAAACAAACCGTGTATGTGGACAGAAACTGCTGCTGGAAAGCCAGGTACTGAGCATACCATACAGCACCAAAGCCTTGTGATCCAGGAGCTCAGTGACTCCTCTTACACTATCCAGACTTTCAGCTTCTAAAGTCATTACAGGAAAAAATTGAACTGTTCCTTGGAGGAAGACTCCAGCCTCCTTCTGTGCTAAATTAGTGCTAAGGAGTTTTACCCCCAATATCTATACTAAAGCACAACAGAAGTTAAAACTGTCTCCATGTGGGATTTGGCTTTCCTGGTCCCATCCCTGCTTGCCTAGAAAATGTCTCTATACTCCTCCTAGGTCATCTGCCCCTGCTTCTTCCATCTTCTTTCTTTTTATTAGGAACATGTTTGTGCCAACAAACCACATCACTACTAATGTGTCACAAAAGTCACACTCAAACTTCATTTCTCTAAGGAAACACATTCATGTTCACACTAAGTAAGTTTTATGTGCTGCTCCTGCTGTGTTTGCTGTGTCACTAGAACAAGATTCTACTATTACTATTCCTCATACAATTCATTAAAACTCGCTGAGTTATTTGGTCTCCCAAAATATAATTTTAGTTACTTGTAGCTGCTGATTTAAAACTGTTTAGAGAATATGTATACTGTAATGGGCTTTCTTATCAGCACTTATTTTCTCAAGCAAGTTTTCTCAAGCAAGTCCAGGAGAAGATTCAGTTCAAGCAGGGGCATGTTTTTTTATCCACACTTACCGAAGCATTTAAGCACTTTTTTGGTGGTACCTGCTTAAATACTTTGTTGAATCACTTCGACAAAACTCTGGGGAAGACACAGCTGTAGCTTTTAATAACTCCATTAACTTCCTTGGTTTGAAAAGCCAGGAAGTAGTATCCAGAAGAGACATAACTCTATGCAATAAAGCATACTCTGCAACGTCTCTGCTACTTGCGAAAGAGTTTCCCACGTCACAAGATAAGGATGTAACACAGAGCATGAGAAAATATAATGAGGTAAATATATAGTTGGGTTGCATAATAGAAGACTTAGGAAAAGTGGAATACCTCTCAGTGGAGTTTCCTGCTTTGATTTGTGGTAACAATTCAGCTTATTTCAAGTTCTGGGAAAGGTTTAGAGGGCCTGGGTTTTGAAAGAAGCCCAACCCAAATTTTCAGAGCCTTGTCTATACCCTTATACATAGAGATGGTGCTTACACAGCTTACTACTCTTTGAAGATGATTGGTTGTAAACTGAAACAGGTTTGTACAAGGGCAGAACTGGCTGAAGGTGAAAGTTGCACTCCCATTGTTCAATAATAACAATATACACTGAAACAAAGTATTGTAACACTCCCAGAATTTTTTTATCAGCAAGTCACAACTTCTAATTTTGAAACTGACTACACTTATAATTAATTAATGCCAATGTACTCACAGTTCTATTTATCATGCCTTATTCCATTACGTGATGATTGCTTTTACCTGTACCCATTAGAGCTGAACAAGCTAACAGCACTGGGAAAACGGCCAACCCTTATCCCCATAGCATGCTATGATATTATTTAGCTTGTATCATTTGACTGCCACTTCCTTCATAGAATGGGCAGCTAGATGATACTGTTTTATGCACACTTTTCCAATAAATCAAATGTTATACAGTCCTCATAAACCTACTGCCCTACGAAAAAGTAGGTAATGGAAGAAAGCAAGCTGTCAGATTTGACCAATTCTTGTGTGCACTACATCAAGCAAGGAGTATTTCCAGAGGAAAGACTGCATGCAGAATATCTTGTAAAGGTAATGCATCCTTGGGCTTTCTCCCCTAGTATAGCAAATAAACATTGCCAGTCATTCAATCTGATAGTTGCAGAAATCATGGCTTAGGGAAGAGCACGTTGCCTCTCTCTCTTTTTTTGTTTCTGGTCAGGCTACTCTCTCCAACCAAGCAAAAATTAATTCCCAGCAGTGCTGAGGCATGAATAGAGGTATTGTTCTCACAGGGGCCTGAATATCTCTGAAATATATCAGAGAATTAGCTTGTGATTTTTTTCTGCTTCCTCCTTAAAGTGTTTTGAAATGACTAATACATTACCAAGAAGCGGCTTCTTACATCTCACGCAGACTAATTCCCCAGGGCTCCCACTATGTCGGCAACCTAAAATGATCAGTTAACAGAGCGCGTTAGCAGCAGTGAGGGGGTGAATAAAGCACTGAGGGAAGGGAAAGTAGTGTTCCATGGCTTGCCTCCCTCCTCTTTTAGTAGCATGTCAAACATAATTATGCTCCTGTCATCTGCACCTACAAGACAGGATTTTAGTTATGATATCTTGCCTGCCATGTAGCTGCTGTTGACAGGCCCCTGTGACCCTGTTCCAAGCAGTCTGACTCTACCGGTGACAGGACCCTGGCCTAGACGCAAGAATTAACTTTCCTAGGCAGAAAAGGCTGTACCAAGGGAAGAGGATAAAATGCCAGAGAGAGGCAGGTCACCCTGTGGCCTGGTTGGTTCTTGGTAAGTGGGTGCAAGAGACTTGACTTTGCACGTTGCATGTGAACTGCCTAGAGAACAGCTGCCGCCCATGGACCCAGGGATGCCTTGAGGCACCAGGACAGACAGCCCTGTGCTACCCGCACCCTTCTACTCAGCCAGGCTGCTCTGTGAAACACACATAAGATGCCAGGCAACTGACAGGCCTTCCCAGGAGCACGAACAGATCGCAGTGGTAAAGCCACAAATATGAATTATGTTACTCAGGCAGGGTGGAAGAAAGACAGTAATGTTAACAGAGAGAACTCATTATTCAAAGAAAATTATCCATCCCCCTGCCTGTCTTCCTCAGGTTTTAGGCAGAAAAAGGACTGAAAAATTCACCAAAATTTCAAAATGTTCTTGTGCCTTCTGGAAAAAGAAAAAAATATATTACTCCATCCACACTGAAACAATGCTGTCTATGTATTTCCCCAGTGCCCTACTACAGTTACCATTGTTTTTTTAATTAAGAAAAAGCAAAACATTCATTCAGATGGGATAGAGACCTCCAACGCCTTGAGAAAAATATGCAACATTTGGTTTTGGGGTTGGAGAGCAAATTTGGCTTTAAGCAAGAACCCTTTTGGGTTTAAAGGGACTGAGATTTTGCAACTCATGCACCTAAGCATGGAAAAATCTTGCTTTTAAAATTCCCTGATGTTTGCCTTGCTTTCATTGATGGCATATGCATTTTTAAAAAGAAGCTGGCGGTACAGCAATATGAATTTCATTTACTCATTTTACAAACCTGTCTTCTGAGCAATTGAGGCCTCTAAGGATCAATGACAGTGAAGAGTTGCATTCCAGATGGCACGCTTGAAACTGTGTTCAGTGATCTGCCAGTTTACAGCACACTATAGACTGAGGAAAGAAAAAGTCCTGCAGGAACACCTCAGACCTAGAATTACCCACAAGGTCATGAAAACACACACAACAGAATGCTTGCATAAGAGCTACACTCAAAATTCTTACAGCTCAGCTCAGGTCAGCATGCAAGAACTAAGGAGAAGCTGGGACATCAGATAAGAGAAAGTTCATTCTGAATGAGATCAGAAGCACGTTCTGAGCCAATGTTTCAAGTTCATCAGAATTAGATAGCTCTCCCTGGAGAAGCTATTGACACTAATTCCTGGCAGTTGGGCAATTGCATAAAGCAGTGGGTCTGATTTTCTTTGGCAGGTTCATTATGCAAGAGTATAAAGTACCAAAAATAAATATTACAGAGAGGCACATGATGGCACAGCACGAGTTGGAAAAGCCCACAAGAACTCCCAAGACTCAAGTCATGAACTGACTGTGCAGGTGATCCCAAAGAAGCAACAATAAAATCTTTATGCACTGCTACCATTTGTTCTTTGCAAGCCATTTTATACAGGAAAATAATTCAGACATAGTCGAGAATTTGTCAACTAAGAATGAGTGAGATTATCTTGCATATTGCTCTGTTTCTAAGATCAAACTGAATATGTTACTCAAAAGACTTGAAATGTAAGAATTCCAACCCTCCTTTAACAGACCTTTAAATAGTATTTTAATATGCAAATGTTGCAATTATAAAGGTAATTTAGGTTAACTCAATCCACATATTACTGTAATTGCAAGGGTAAATATCATATTGCAATTTAAAGGAAGAAAATATTTCTACGGTCATTTTGAAATATTAAAGGGCCTTTGACACAGGGAACCTGATACCCTTAGCATTCTCATAAGAAAAAATAATAAATATTAATATGATTACAGCACTCGGGGAGACTGATTAACGTGCTCATTACAGATTAAGTAGTCAAACAAACACAATTGAATTACAAACTGTATGTAAAGGACAAAGACTCATTATCCTGTGTTTTTGAAATTACTCTGTACAGAAGCACGGAAAACCTCAAAGCCAGGAAAACAGGAGCCAATTCTTGGAAAGCAGAGGACAGAGCTTCCAGTCACTTAAAGGAAGCCGGAAACTACAGTTAACTCAAAGTCAAAGGAGGACAGGGTTAGTAGGGTGTCTAAAATTACAGAGGATACCAAGGTGGCCCAGTATGGTCACCATGAAAAATTATAATAGTTTGAAAGACATTGATGAGTGACGTCAAAGAGTCTTCCTACGTACAGACAAAACTACTCTTCATTACAGACAGGTATGTTTACTTTCTTTCTTACTTGCTATATAATTGAGCAAATACAGGCTCTTTGAGGAATAGCCACCTTGTGATCCATAGAAGCCTCTGTCTAATACAGCTGACCATGGTGTAAGTTCTTATAAGGCATAAAGGCTGGTGAACTGCAAACACAGAGGGACTATTTGATAAATGGACTACATATGTGTTCATGCATCTCTTTTACAGACTGGGACACTTACTCTGGTTTTAACACAGTCTTGACCATACGGTGTCCTCTGGTAATTTTCCTTCTGCTTTCCACACCCTGGTGGATCCGTGATTCTTAAATATACCTACTGAGTATTGAAACATCACCCCCTAGTGCCAGAGCCCCTGTTTCTTAGAAAGGTACCTATTTTACCCAAACTGCATATGAAGACTATACAGAAAATCCCAAAATGAGTTGTGCAAATTGTCTGACCGCTCAGGTCTTTTCCTTCCAGGAAAAAAAATCTTCTCCACATGGATGCTTATCACTTTACCAGGGTATTTTGCCATGGAGTTTAATATACCATATATTATTTTTATTATTGAAGTAGTTTCCTAATCTTCAGGAAGCTTTTTCGTTGAACATCACAATGTAAATGCTTAACATCCAGCTGTGTTTGACGAATGCCCAATTGCTTTATAATAAGTATAGAAAGTAATGTAAATTTCCTTGTATAACCAGTGTCCTTAAACTGCTCAGAATAGAGCTTCCTAAGGATGTAAGACAGCAAAAAGGACTTGTTAAAGTTGGAATGGGCACAAATGCTCCACTGGATACAAGGTTACATCAAGTTTCAGAATAAAGTCCTTGCCTTTTCAGAGGTACACCAGATCACCTAAGCACAGTGACATACCTTAGCTTTCATTTATTTCCCATATACACATTAGAAGTTTAATGCAAACTAATAGAAATTAAAAATGCAATGTAAACTTTGCAGGTGTTTGATAATCAGGGCCCAATAGTACCCAATATTAGGAAAAAAAATGCTCTTGAAGTTGTATAATACAGCTCTGCATCTATCTTCTCATTTTTCCTCAGGTACAACATCAGTAAAAAAACAGTTTTGTTACTAAGAGAAAAAGAAGAGAAAATGGGAAGTCAGTGTAAAGATTCACTGAATATAAGGCCTTCAAACCAGATGTCAGGTGAAGAAAAATTAACAAAGTCAAAAACCCTTGTTAGCTTTGTTTCAGGACATAAAGTTGAAAATATTTTTTTCTTTTAAAATATCAATTCAACCATAAGAAAACAAGGAAAATTGAGAGTAAATCAATAAATCAAACAATTTGATTGATCAAATAGACAGTGTAGGACACTGGCTAGAGAAATGCTATAGACTTCCTGCAAATGCAACCAATATAAGAAAGCCCTTTAGCTCTTTGAAACAGAATTTCCCTAATAGAAGTCAATATAATGGTAAATCCTTTATCTTATTGTCTGTCAGTTCAAGGGTTTTTTTTATTCTCTAAGAATAAGCAAATACTTTGTGACACCATTAATCAAAGTGAGATCTATATGCTCAAAGCAAGCTTTCTCCTATAGTTCTAATTGTTTACTATAAAATAACACTATGCTGAAACAGCATCATTAATTTTTTCTGATCTCAACATTCTTAACTTATTATCTTAATGATTTCAAAGTGCTGTTAGCATTAGCAGCAGTATGTACCCTAAACCAAGTAATTTACAAGCTTCTTGACTTAGGTCATAGGTACAGAAAAAGCATTTAGCTTAGAATAAACCAGCCAGTCCCCTGCTCAAAAGGAAATGTAGGATGAATAATGACTTTTTATACATACATGTAAAATTAATTTGATGATAGCTTCCAGCTCACTTAGACAATTCCTAATGGTTGTTCTCTAGAGATTAACTGGGCAAAAGTTGCTAAGGACTAGGGCTATACATTACCACATTTCTTTGCTATGCTTTAAGGAGTTATTGGTAGGCAAACTGCATCCCAACAGTTTGATGCTCCCAGCAGAGGAGTATCTCTCTCTCCTAAAAGCAGTAGAAAGTAACTTGTTAGAGGAACAAATCTTCATAGATTTGGATGTGTAACTGTGGAAAGAACAAATTTGAGGAAATGTGTGCTGATAAGAAAGTCGTACTTCATACATCAGCTGTTTTCACTTGATTTCCTTCATTAGTTCAGACTCACAACTGCTTGCTGGAACTGTCTTGCTCTTATTTTTCTTCTTGTTATACATAATATATAAGTCTGTAAAATGTGAATGCCCTGAGGCACCTTTTCCCAGAATGTTAATTTTTTAATTGTCTAATGGACACTTTTTCTTAACCTGTGTTGCTCTTAAAGCTCCTATCACTTATTTGTTGCTGCCATCTTTCAAAACTGTGGCCATCACTGATGCATTTGGCATACCAGTTAGCCAGTATTCGATTCACAGTGGATGTCATTATCACTCTAAATGTAGCAAAATCTTCCAACACAGCAAATTTTATTACAAACCTGAGAGCTTATTACTTTTCCTAGGTTAAAAAGGCATATCTTTTTCATTTACAGCTTGTTACTGTCTTGCTTTCCCTTGTTGTCTACGTAATTCTAACATCATTGGAAGGGCCAGTCTCTCACAAACTCATTGAATCAGAGAGATTTCATTATATAAAAGATAGCTTTTAAGCCTTATAATGTCTAGGTCTCTCAAGTTTCTGAATTGGAGACAGATGAGGACCAAGAACCTAGTCAGGAAGCTAAAACAGATAAAAATTGCATACTTGAGGTTGTAATGTCTCAGCTTCCTAGCAAAACCTTTGCTGAACACCTTTTGTTTCATAACAAATAGATCACTATTTTTATTTTGCTATGTAAGAGAAAAATACAATAAATTGCCAGTACAAACCAAGCCTCCATGTAAAAATAAACTCCTTATAACACAATACTATTTTCAAAAGTCATATATTTCCAGTACTTAGGAAAATAGTTATCTTTTAAAGTGTCCATGATTTTTGTCTTTGTCCAGACTTGAAAATAAGAAAAGCAATACCAGGACCTATTCTGGAAGGATTCAAGAACTTATCTTCCTTTTAGGCAGAAATTTATCAATCATTAAACATAAGATGAAATGAGTAAATGACATCTAAGCCTTGAATTATACAGCACTGATGACATCCTGTGCACCAGATCTGTCCACCATTATTTTTCAATAACAATTATTTGGGGTTAATTTAGTACTTTCTTTTTTCCTTTGCTGTTCACTGCCAGTTTAACAGCAGTCCTAGCCACAGACTAGTCTTCATCCATTTCGCTTATTTTTAATTATTCAATGCTGATAAAAGTGCAGGATTGATGACCTTGTTATCTTGACACCTTGCTTCTGTGTCTGTTGTCTCAATAAATTCTCATTTATCACAGTAGTTTACTAGAAGAGTACATTATATGTATGAGAATATCTATATACTCCAGGTGAATATTTTTTGTTAGAATAAAAAAGACACTGGTAATTAAAAAAACTTAATTAAACTAGGCCCAAATGTTATTAAATATCCAGGAGTGCTGCTGGTACACAGATTTTTCTGCTCTTTATGACCAACAAAGTCAGATAATGAATCATTATACTCTTTGGTATTAACAACTGAGTCACACTTAGCATGGCATCAGAAAAGCCTGTTCCCTTTTATTCAACATGTGAATATGTGGGGAAAAAAACTAAACAAAACAACAACAACAATAAAAAAAACCCCACCCCAAAATATCCATTTGTATGCATTTAAGAGACAAATAGAAATACATTATTCTGATTAACCTATTATATAACTATGATAAATTATTTACTCATCTCATAATAAGATTTCATTTCTTGTTCTACAACCAGACTTGCTGAAATATAATAATTTCACAGTATTACAAGAAGCAATGTTGATTCATTGTAATTGAAGGCATTCCTTCTGCTATAGCTGATTCAATACTTCAGTCTTGAAAATCTAGATTACTTTAATTGCCCTGTTTGGAGTGAAACTAGTTAAACTATTTGTGCTGCATATCTAGTCTGCCATATGAGATCAGTATAAATCTATATTTTTGTGGATTCCTGTCAGTTAACAGAAACAACTGTCTACAGTCTGACTACCAATTTATTGCAAGTGAGAAGAAAGAATGAAGAGAAAACAGAGACAGACTCTGAGCTGGCCTCAACTGACCATGAGTATTTTATACCTGTCATGCAAGAAGATGACTTAGCCTTTATGACTGTGAATAGCGAGAGCAAGACCTTTAACTGACTAGGTATTTAACAGTGAGTCTGAGTATCTCTTGATAGAGCAAGCTGTGTAAGTGAGAATTTAGCTCTTTGGGGGGGACTTAGAGCATGGGTGCTGAGACTCACGACTCTGGTCTCAGCCAACCAGTTTTGATGTTGCAAAAGCCATGCCTTCCCCGATCACCCATTGTCGAGATGTGTACATTATTAGGGAGACACTGTATGCAAATTCGCATCAAAATCTTGACAGAGACATTAATTTAACATATGAAGAAATGTCTTAACCAGCACTGTGTAATTTTCTTTGTCCACTGTGGCTGCGGTGTATAGTCACTTGCTAGAGATAGAATGTCAAAAATAAGTTTAAGTAGCCTGGCTTTGGTTGATTTAAGACAGCTCCTAAATATTATTTAAACAGCATTTCATATTTAATAAGAAACACATTCTACTTCCTTAGGACACAAAAGAATAAAAAATAAAAGGTCTTAAGTAGAACAGCAGAATCTCTCCATTTTACCTACGCTAAACAGAGACTTGAAAATAGCTAGAGCTGAGAGGGAAAAAACTGAAGAGTATTTTAACAGTGAAGGAAAAACCACAACTAATGACTTTAGGAGACAGGAGCTAGGTGGACAAGCAAAGCATTGCAGTTTTAAATATATGATATTTGGCTTCACCTCCCAAGTAAGAGGGCTGGCACTGATTCAAAAAGGCTGGTCTGGCATGCTTGTGCCTCTGAGAGGGACCACACTGCCTGATGGAAACAACCACAAAAGCCGCAGTGAGAGCACAGCCTTCCAAAGGCAACAAGAAAGCAACCAGACTGGCAATTAGACCATGCCAGCACTTGGCCTTGGTGAAGAGGAGGCAGGCATCTGAAATGGCTCATCTGTCCACAGGAGAGATGGGTCAGTGACCAGCAGATGGGACAAAGTATAGCACTCATCAGATAACAGAGGGAAGCATTTTGAGTATAGATGACCTCCTTCCCTAGCACCAACATAACAAACATGATGGGAGGTTTACACATACTTCTACATCTTGAAAAGAATATTTTTACAGTGTTCATTGAAACCTAAGACAGCTGTGCAAAACATCTTTGCATGTGAAACATAAGGCAGAGTATGTATTTTTATGCCTATTCAGTCTGTATCCTGGAAGCTATTTTGCCATACATGGAATCCTCTTTTCATCTCAGTGGTTGCCAGACAACTCATATTTTAAGCATTTTCCCTTGTGCCATGTGATAAACTGCGCTGTAGGCCGGATTTCTTTGTTGCAGATATCTCTGGAGCCTACAGGCACTGTGGCTTCCATAAACATCTGTTTTAAAATACCACTTTTCCCACTTCATTGTGAGTTTTCTTACTCTTCTTTGGGTTGCTGATTTGGTCCAATAATTTAAGAAAAGAAAATTAACAACTGTTGATACAACAAGTGGTTAAGAAGGACCAAGATCTTTTATATCTTTGTTAGAAACTGAAAATTTATACAAACTTAACTGGTTTTCTTTTACATATTTACTACATCAAAGTACATGAAAATGTTGATTTCTTGGGTAGTACAGTAATATGATTGCTGTATTAGCAGATTAGAGTGTAAATGACAAAGTAATTGTTTTTATCCTCCATGTTTCAGAAGATGGTGTGAAAATAGGTGAAATAGAGAACATTCTTACCAAGACTAAAGAAAAACACACTGCTGCAAGCAGCATCACACCTCTTTTTAACTCAGACACATCATTTTTCCAGAACATCCTTGTAGAAAAAAATGATGAACTATGGCCTAGAGAAGTGGACAGTGAGGTGAGCTGAAAACTACTAAATTCTTGGACTCAAAGGGTTGTGATCACCATCGCAAAGTCCAGCCAGAGTCTGGAGTTTGTAGTGCAGTACTCCAGGGGTGGATATTGGGCACAACAGTATTTAATGTCCTCTTGAATGACCTAGATGGTGGACCAGAGTGCACTCTCAGCAAGTTTACGGGTGATACAATATTGGTGGAAGTGGTTGATATATAATACAGATTTGCTGCTATACAGAGGGACCTGGACAGGCTGGAGTGATCAACCAACATGAAATTCAAGAATTTCAACAAAAGAGAAGTGGCAAGCCATTCTCCTGGGAGAGAATAAGCCCATGAACAAGCACAGGCTGCAGACTAGCTGGAGAGCACCTTGACAGAAAAATGTTCTGGGGATCCAAGCTGACCATGAACCAGCAAAGCACCTCTGTGGCAACGAATATAAAAAGCCTCCTGGCCTGCATTAGGCAGAGCGTTGCCAGCAGGCTGAGACAGGTGATCCTACCCCTCCATTCAGCACTGGTGAGACCCACCTGGCTGCTGGGTCTAGTACTGGGCTCCCTGGCACAGAAGAGGTGTGGTTATACTTGACAGCACAACTGGACAAAGAACCACAAGCATGATGAAGGGCTTGGATTATCTGTCATAAAATGAGGGGGTGAAAGTGCTGGGGGTGTTTGCCCTCAAGAAGAGAAGGCTCAGAGGGACTTTACCAGTGTTTATTAATACCTTATGGGGTGGGGGTAGTGGTGTAAAGAAGACAGAGGCAGACTCTTCTCAGTAATGCCTAGCTGAAGGACAGCTGTGTCAATGGGCACAGGTTTAAATACTGGAAATTCCATTTAAACATAAGGAAAAAAACCCCAATGTTTCTAATGTGAGTGTGAAGAGGAGAGGAAGACTGCAAGCTGTACAGTTTATTTCTTTCTGCCCTACAGAGGTACCATTTATATGCATATTTTCAACTTGTACTTTACTAGGCAAATTTTTATTCATGTGATATCTTCATGACTAAGTCTGCAACCCAAATTATATGTTTACTAACAGTTTTTTCCACTTCAAACTTCACAGTGTCATATTTTGATCGCAATATCCCATTCTTTTCTTCAAAGATGGAAGCTGGCTTTAGAAGATGAACAACAACTAGAATATACATTCTTCTCCTAAAGGTTTTCCAACTTCACTGATATATTTGAGGGCATTACTTAAGAAGCCTTGCAGAAACTTCATTTTCAGGTAGTAAATCCAGACTCCTGGAGGAGGAAACTAAGCATAAGCCCAAACACAAAAATATTGTCTTAAAGTTGAGCAACCAAAACTTGAATATCTGAATAGTCACCTCTGAAGCCGCCACCCTTCCCCCTTGCAACAATTATTGACTAGTAAGACCTACTTTCCTCTTTTGCTGTCCAGCTTGTCATATGTGCCAATTTGATGAGCATACATGTACAGAATGCCTTCAGAGGCTTTGTTTCCTTTGGCTGGAAGTCCCATGCTCATCACTGCAAAACTTTGTGGGAGAGATAAAACACAAGACCAGAAGCAGACTGGAGCTGTGAGGTCATCAGTCTGGGCCTCAGCATCTTATTAAATCATTCCTTGGTATAAACCCACAAGTTTTCCTTTTAAAAATTGGCGTAGAAAGTGGATGTCAGTTTGAAGTTTTGATCTAATCACATGAATTGTTATTTAAGTTCAAAGGAGTGGCAAGACAATTGATTTTAGTTAAAGAATTCTGAGTTGGATGCAAGCTGGAAAAGCTATATGTAATTTGTGATCCTCCATCAGTTTTAGAATCAGGGCCAGAATTTCCTGAAGGGGTAGAAAAGGAGGCCTTAAGAATGCTCTGATGATCAATTACTACATACATGTATAACAGCATTACCTTTTCAGAGAGGGGTAAATTCAAAACCAAGAATGGTTCTGCAGAACAAAACCTGACTCACTTTGGGTGAAGCCAAAACACCATGACGTATTGTAAGCTAGGGAATGTGATTAATGTAAAGAACTTCAAAATAGGGAAAACATGTGCCTTTTTGAGCTCTAGCACATAAATAGGAAACATAAAGTATGTGCTGCTTTTACTAGAATGTATTCAATACCTAACTTCCATACTAAATTCCTGTACTGTTGTTTATCTCATCTGACTAATCCTGTTAGTCATACGTTTGTGCGTTTACCTTAACGACTGTTGGAGCTGTGCAAAACAGTCAGAATTTAGCCATGCTATTTTCCAGGAAAAATGTGATATTATTTCTGACAAAATTTATCAATACACTTTTCTTCCATGATTTAGCAGAATTACTTAATACACGTGAGGGATAATCTTTTTGACTTAGCTGAAGTTTTAAAAGTCCATTTAAGGTAGCTACAGCCACTGAAATCACATGCTCTACCAGAGGGTGACACATATTTTTACAGACCTGTTTCTACATAGGTTTTAGGTATTGATGATCAAAGTTTTCATCCATGGCCTGTTTAGTTTGTTGTTTCTAAAGTGAATTTACATCAGCAATCCCCATTTCAAATACTTATGCCCTGTTATTATATACAATCAGTTTTGGATTTGAGGACAAGTCCTTCACCATCTTAAACCGGAGCCCTACTTCACCTTTTTTATTTGCTGAGTATCTTCATCACCACCATGACTCTCTTGCACAGCTACAAGCAACGACGATTTTCCTCACTCTGTGCTAACCAGGTTTTAAATACCAAATGTGAAAGTTTACCTGATTGCATTTCATGTTGTCTTTTTTAACTTGGAGATAAACTTGTAGAGACATTAATGCAGCATAAGTGCAGCAGCATGTGTGTGCGCGTACATGTGCGCAAGCAAGACTCCACACAAAGAATATGAAACAGCACCCCATAGTGTCCAGTTGGATCAGTTGCACCAAAATGATAAAAAAAATCCACGTTAAAATATGATTAGATATGAATTTATCAAAGTCTCTGAAAACAGACTTCTTTTAAAATCAATGCTCTCATAGAAACAATAGTAGGAAAAAAAGCACTTTTCAACTATACCCACTGGACCTACATAGCACACAAAGAATATTGCTGTTGTCTATAAAATGTTAAGAAAATGTAATTTGACTATATAAAGACCAGTAGAATCAAAGGAAAATGTAAAAAGTTCTTAAAAAAGACATGCAATGGCGAACATTCTTTTCATACAATTTAGGCTAACATCAAATAAAACTTTTATCGGAGAAGCTCCATCTATTTGTGGACTACACCCCAAAGAAGGATGGTAGAAAGACAAATCTTTTCTATAAATTGGACTCTTGAAGTGGTGAATAAATCAGCTTCATTTGCCCTCAGCAAGAATATCAGATCAGCATATGATATCTATGCTTTTGAAGATCAAGATTTAGACATTTTCAGACTATTTTATGTTTGGAAAAGAATTAATGTAATAGTTAGTGAGAACAAGAGGCTACAAAATGTTAAAAATAAGTTTACAGACATGAAAAAGTCATGGCACTCAGATTGTTCCCAGCCTGAAAAGCAGCAAGATGTTGCACCCCAAGCATGACAGTAGCACAAGAAAATGTCTGTCTCTTTGTACAAACTGAACAAAACACATCAGCTAGGAAGGGCAATGAAGGAACCAGAAGCACATCAGTGTGAAAATATATCCTCCCAGTAAACGTTTTCCCAGAATTCATACAACTATGTTGAGAAGGAGGCATGCTGGCCTCCTTGTTATGACCAGATGATTTCACGAGTTTTCAATTCTAGGAGCTGACCTTTGCTTTTCCATAACTGTCAGATAAAATGCATACAGGAAAACACCAGATAATTATAGGCAAGCTCAGAAATGGACCATCTTGGCTGATATTTCTGGGATTAATTTTGGTTTGGTCTTTTTTCATACAAAAGAACAAGTGTTCTCAGAAATATTGAGACCAGGCATAAATCACATTCTTTTACTACACTTGGAATCTCCCTCCTACCATTTAACACCATCAGCTGCAATATTTGAAAAACATAGTTTTTCTCTTAGCGCCAGCTATCACAATGCAGTTCTGCAATGTGCATTGCCTTTGGAAGGTAATTCAATACAGACTTGCAGCAGTATATAGAGAAGTCAGAGTTTCAATATCCCTCACAACATAATTGATGAGATTGCTAAACTACCGAAATTACATTTTGCATCAGAAGTCTTTACACATCAAAAAGGGTGAGTTATTTATTGAAAAAATGATAATGAATAGGGGATTTTCCTGAGAATTTTGGCCTGATTTGGGATGCAAAAACAAATACACAGACAAATCTACATAAAAGCTTCTCAATTCTAAGCATAAAAGGGGTAAAATTTAATCTCTCAAGTTTCTGGAATCTATGTGGTACATGTGACCCTTCATTCTCATCTTTATTCTGTATGTATTGAAAGGAAAGCTGTAACAAATGTATCAAAAATTTTGCACTGTTATAGAAATCAACTTTTGTTTACTTCTTTCAGCATTTATTCTCAACAAATAAAAATATGAAATGAAGGAGGTGACTGCCTAAATTACAAAAACTAACTAAGAAACAAGAGCATTTTACTCCATGAACTGCATCAATTATTTTTTTCCTGGTCTAGAAAATAACCAGATCATTTACTCTCCAACTCAAAATGAGATACCTCAAAACAAAAGACATACTCAACCAGTGAGTACACGGCATCTCTGCTTTAAAAGCACTGTAATACTGTACTTAGCTATTTATTTTTTCATCCTAAACAGTGCTAATGTTGTAACTGGTCTCTAGACAGGTTAAAGAATTCTCATTGAAAACATGTCATGACAGCTATTATTCAATCTCAGACAGGTATATATTATGATCAGCTCTGAACCTAATTGACATGACATGGACTCTAAACTGCAAATTCAAAGAATTATCTCAATGTTTCAATCAGACATGCAAACATTCTTTGTTGCCCCAGAATATGCAACTCAGAGTGATATAGTTGTACCTCCTATATAGATATATTGTGCTATGCCTCCAGGTATTACAAAGAAAAAAGTCATTCGTGCAGAAAATCTTTTTATTTCTGAGCTCTCGGTTAGAAGTGGAAACTCAAGAGGAAAAGATTACAATTTGAAAAATACATGGAATTATTTTTCCTATTTCAAGGCAGCAGAATACTTTTCTTCCAGATTTAAAAATTCATTTAATGAGGATCAAAGACAGCACTTGTTGGCAGCAAAGTTCACAAACACTACTGCTATTCTTTGCCAAATGTGTTTTGAAGCGTTGATCTTTCCCCCTTACTTGACCAACTATGAGATAAACAGGAAATGTCCTAAATCTTCAGATTAAACCTTTTCAATTTTACTTATTTTATTCCTTAAAAATGAATTAATTTTTATTTTATGTAAACAAACTAGAGAAAATATTATAAAAGCTGTGACACCAAATCACCGAAAGCACGTGCCCACTTTTTCCATGAACACTAATAGGGGACGAGCCCAGGTTAGAGCTGATAGCTACAGGTGCTCAAGCAACAGTCACACAGTCACAACTTGTACCCGTACATTAAGTCTTTCAAAGATGGATATGTAAAGTTATACCTGTAAACCTGTATCACGGACGATCTAGTATTGTGACCAAATTTTCAGAAGTGCTGGTTATCCAGTATCCTCCACTGTCTTCACTTTGCTTGTGTGGCTTTTTTTTTTTTTTAATCTTTCATGGACCAATCTTTCAGGCTATCTGCTATATTTCCATTTGCAATTTGAAAATATAAATAATTCTGGAATTCCTGCCTTGCAATTCAGTGCTAAAATGAAGCTACTCAACATACCTTATACATCAATACTTCGGTAGCTAAATGACTTATATGCTAGATATAAAGATTTATAGATGCAGTATACTGTCATTTGTGTATCTTTTTTGCACCTGAAAATGTACTGGGCAGGAAATGTGGCAAGCTGGAACCTTTAGAGTCATCTATAATCTTGTTTAATTGACCTTTTTAAAAGCATCTATGAAATATATTGCAATAAGTTAAAAACCTACATTTACAAGTATTTCCAGAGATTAATATCTCATCATTACTGTGATAATGAACAACAGATGCTACAGAATTTCAAGGAAGCAAAACTGTTTTTCAAATTTTTCAAATGTTCATTTCAAATGTTTATTTCTCAAATTTAGGGAATAATAGGAAAACAGTATTTTATATATAGCCTGAAATTGGAAGTACAGCTGAAGACAAATAATGGTGATGAAAGAATACTGAAGATTGAACTAGGTAATACAAGTCTGTCCTTATCACAGGTAGACTGCACATTGTCTATTAGTATGCTTATAATCCTGGGCAGAAAATTAATGTACAGTGCTTATCTTAACACAGAGAATTTACACCCTTGAATTTGACGGTTTGAGGCCTGAGGTTCTGTTGCTAAGGTTCTTATGTATTTTGAAACAGCTTTCTCATTTTTCAGCCACTTCTACTGAAAAACCTTCAGTGAAAAAGCCTTATTGAGTCTTACAGTAGGAACATTCTGTCCTGACCAATGGAAATTTCAAGTTCTAGATAATCATTTCCTATTTTCTTTCAGGAAATTCAGGTTCTAAATCGTCCAGACTTCATGCTATCCTATCTCCCACTCCAGTGCCTGAAAGTTTTGGCAGCTAAATGATAAATGCTTTTTTTATGAGAACGAAATTCACAATCAAACACACAAAAAAATTTCTGCATATAATGAATATTCAGTTACAATGGCATTTCTAAAAGATATGGACAACTGAGCATGTGTAAATCCCAGAGCTGCATTATAGACCATAAAAAGTAATAAAAGTGTAAATTTGCCTTTCCACGAGAAAAGTGATGTAATGCTCTAACTACCTTAAAAATTACAGGGCTTGAACAAAAGCTTATCGCAGTTAGCTAGCAGAACCTTATTCACAGCAGTTTTTGCATCAAGCTAAAGTAAATATCAGCTTCTAATCCTCAGATTATTTCCAAGGCACCTTCCAGGTGAAAGTTTTCATTGAAGTAGTTTTATGGATAAAGTATTTATCCTGATGGAAATTTGCCCTTTTGAAACATAGGCATTACAATCATTAGAGTGTAACTGTTAGAAAAGGGTTTTATTTTACTAATGATACATACAATCATTATCTAGTTACAACACAAATTATAAAAACAATTATTTCTTTTTGAACCTATTTTAACTACCATAATTCTTCTAAACATAGAGAAGATAAGAAGTAATTTGAATACTATGAATTGTTTGATGATGGTCTACTTTTTAGTGGAACTATGGCACAAATTCAAAATGCATCTATATTGTATACATTTACCTTGTGTTATGCAAATTCTGCTGTCCCTTGATTGCAAAAATGGAATAAATTTTTAAGTCACTGCATAAACATTTTATAATATCCTGTAAAAATTCCCAAAGGAAACAAATATGTTATAAAGAGTGAAAGATCACTAGGTGTGTAAGGACTGCTGTTTTCCAAAAAAGTCAAGATTATATCACATAATGAGTAGAAGGGCATTCCAGGGCCTAAAATAAATGTTGAAACACAGATGACAAGAGTCAAAGAAATGATCATAAAGATGTGACAATAGTATGGAGATGTTATATGGAGTTTACAGTCTCAAATACATGTGCTAGAAGTAAACAACTATGCTAAAACAAAGGAAAAAAATCATAATTTACGATTACCCAGACTACTGTGTTGTGTCATTGTGTCACTTCGCTACATTGCTTTCTAACGTGTGTGCTTTGCTTCACATCTGCTCTTACATATTACAACTAAAATACCAATGTTCATCCCAGATACCTAAGCTGCACTTTGTGTTTTTCACAGTTGTACCAGTGGTACCATATTCTGCTTAACTGGTGTTATGAGACCCTCTAACGGAGGACCTTGTGATCTGCAGCAGTATAGCTAAGAATTTGCCAGAGTACAAATTTTTCTGGCAGAATTTCTCAGCACACAAATTCATGAAAAAAGATCATGACTACCTGAATTTTAGAGAAATATTTCATTAGGTTTTCTAAACAACTATACATTTAGGACTGTGGGTGGTAGTTTTGATATCTTATATGAAATCTGCTATATAAATAAAATCTGGGCAATATTTAAGAGTAGTGGTGTAAACGGGTTTAAGAGGGCTAGCATGAGCATGCCTTGAGTTGCTAAGAATGGACTGATGAGTTCTTTTCAAAATTCTTGCAAAAACACATCAGTCCTTTTTGCAATTTTTGTAGAAAATTATTCTAAAAGTGTATTCCTCATTGAATCTTTTCCAGATCCTGTCAAAGGGTATTTTTCGCTAACAGGTCCCATTAAGGAAATTACAAAAGATTGAAAGATACTGAAGGGAAGGGAAGGGAAGGGAAGGGAAGGGAAGGGAAAAAAAAGAAATAGAGAGAAAGAAAAAGAGAAAGAAAAATCCAAACCTATCCTAAAATCAATTTGGATAAGGATGGACAAGTACAAGAGTCAAATTCAATATTTAAGATATCTGTTTAAAGGTGTGGAATAATTTTTCTAATTCTTGGTTGCTGCAAATTAGGATTTCATTTCTTAAACTCTCCTTCTATGCTTGTGCTTCTTCTCTCAGATGGATTAATCCTACAGAAAGCTACAGAACACCTCTATTTTTCCTTTCTGTTTGCACAAAGACAACAAGAACAAGAAATTAAATCATTCTGTTAACTTTCAGGTAACTCCTTTAAAAGGGGGGGGGGTGGTAAAGAAAGTCCATCCTGCATCCTCTTTAGCTAGCCTTTCATCTGGAAGTTAACAACTAAAATGTAGTCCAGCATGGCAATGATCAAAATTATCTCTCCATCAGAATTTCTAGTGCTCAATATCAAAAGGATTTATTGATATTGCTCTGGTCTTCCTGTCCTTTGTGAAGAGTAGATAAGGCCTTTGCAGAATTTATGCCTGTCTGAGGCTGGGCAGGTCTCCTAACTATGCTTTACCTGTGAGTTTCCTCTACTCAGCTGCTTGCTTCTTTTCAGAAAGCAAAGAGACCCATGTATGAGGAATAGAGTTCCACAGCTGTCACATACGTTACTTAGCCAGTAAGAAGGCACTACGACAGGAGATACTACAGCCATGTGAATGGCCCTTATCATAAATTATCATAAATAAATTGGCCACCCATCCTGCCCAGTTCAGGACTGAGAAGCACGGGCAAGCGAGTGTGGAGATGCTTGCACTGCTGCTGTTCACACTGCGTTGGTTTTATGCATCATAAGACTACTTCACATTTTATGTTTGTCAAACTGGCACAAATATTAAACTTATTTTAAAAATAGATGCCAGCATAAATCATGCTAATCCTTACCAATGTATTGCTATGATCCCATCTGTAGTCTATTACAACCTCTCCTATGTCTTTTAATTCATGAGCTTTTAAGCTATATGGAATATTCAAATGGGAAAAATACTAAAACCAAAAAAGTAACAACAACAACAATAACAATAATAATAGTGTTTATGCTCTTTAAATGGACAAATAGTTGGAGCTGGAAGTAACAAAAATTCCACTTTTCTAGTTACATAAACCTCTCAAGTAAGTGACTTAGGGATGCAAGTCCCAGGTATGAAAAGTGATTTAGGAGCTAAGACCCCAGTCACACTTCGGCTTTTATCTCCGGCACTGAATTCTTCTCTCTAAATTACCTTGACTAATAGTTAAATGAGAGTTAGATTCTCAGGTCACTTAGAGTCTTCTGATTATTTCTAGCTTCTATGACTCAAAGTACTTTTTTATATAACTAGCCGAATTTTCAAAAAGTAATGATTAACTTTGAGTATCCAATGTTAAATGCAATGACCTGACTGATAAAGACCTTTGGTCTTCCTCTGAAAACCAAACATTTGAAAATAATTATTGTAAGCATGCAAACATCCCCACTCCCTTTCTTAAATCATAATTTTGGATTCTGAAAGCTCTATGACTGACAGTGTTGGAGAAACTGACAGGGAAATAGTTTGCATCAGTGAAAAATCCAGGAAACTCTAAGGAGGTAAATGTACTGGCCACTGTTTCAGATGCCAAACTGCTCATTCTTGACCTGTCCCTGAGATGGTTGTGAAATGTAAGGTTAAGCTGAATTGAGTTCATATTCACCTTTGAAAGGTGAGGAATGTACAATCTGAGTGGAAAATGAGCATAGTATTTGCTTTCCAGGCTTTGTTAAAAAATAAAGAAAAGGTGTCTGCAGTGACATGACTTGCCATTCCATGCTGTTCAACTAGAGTAGCACCACTTCTGTCACAGACAAATCACATGCATCCTTCAGCCTACATTAGAATAAATGCACAAAAGCCTGAAATCCAGAAATAGCATGTTAGCTTCTGCAGCCTTGCCAGTGAAGTAGCTTAGCACAAGGGATTGCCCAAGCGGCTGTTTCATTGAACAGCCCTCAAACAATGAGGGCTGCGTTATTTTGGTATACTCTTCCCATTCCCCCATCCTATTTTTTGCACAACACTCATTCCTTGGCACACAAGGAGCATCAACCCATTTGCCTAACATGACCTATCCAAAAATAAACTGCAGGCAACTGATCTTCTCCAGTATTTTCAGCAGATGGCAAAAGAGGTTCATACTGAATGGCATGAACTTCCTAAAGCTGAGCACAGCAGCAGCTGACTCCAATTAGACTAAAGGGAAACATCCCTTCTTTTGTTACAGTAACAAAATTGGCCAGAGCTAATATCTGACAGTATTAGCAGAAACATACCCTTTCCATAATTTTACACTGAAACCAGAGCCTTAAACAAAAAACACCATTAATGACACAAAAATCTTTCTGCATTCTGACAGCCTCTCTTCTCCAGTGTGTAGTTTTTTACCATCTTTTCTGATTTCATTCTCTCTGTAGATTTAGGGAAATGGTACAAGTGACACTGGCTCTGCAATAACTCTCTGGATCTGCTTGTTTGACTTACATGTTTTCTGAACCTCTGAGCCTTGTAGTTTTGTTTCTGTGCGCTAATCTTTTTCTCAAGACAGTGACATGTTTTACAACAAATTACAGTTCAGAAAGTAAATAAATAGGTAGTAGGAATTGCTGACATTGATGCCAGTATTATGTATTAATCTCTGTACTTATATTTTCTCCTCCTGCCTTCCCAACACACAAGCACTCCCACTCATCACGTTATTCTATTAAAAAAAAAAACAACCACACACACAAAAAACCCGAACCAAAACAACTACCATCTGAATTATATGCTTCCCATGTCAAAAATTCTCACAAATGTGTGGTGCTAGCTGAATTAGCTCCCAAATCTCTAAGAATAGTAATATCTGCAAAAGCTGAGAAATGCATGGGAAGAACCATAGGTCAGAGTTTTTGGAGCAAGGATTCTTGATATTTTTGTCTCTTAAAATCTATAAGCCAGTAAATATTTTAGACTTTTTCATCGTCAAACAACAACAGCATGAAGTACCTGTTTTCTATGCTCTATAGTCCTGTGAAGAAATAATCTTTTTTTTCTAATGGATTCTTGATTTTTTGCAGCATCAGTACTTTTTCAGTGGAGTTGCAAGAAAAATGCACCAGATGGCTCTATGTTGACATTTGTCTGGGATAGAGAGCCGATCATTGTGTTCAGAGTATATGCAATACCTTCATTCCGTACAAATATAACTGGAATATTTATTTTAAAACTCTGGATATATACCTTTACCTTTTATTGCCTTAGGTTTGATACCATGAGCAGGGCAGATAGAGCAGCTGGAAAAAAGGCAGTTAATAATATTTAAATTTAGAACTTCAACTATGAAGCAAAATCAAAGTAAACCTCAACATAGGCCAGAATGGATACCCAGGGCACGTTGTAATCAGATTTTAAGATGTGGTTCTTGACTTATGCCTTGGCTGCTGCACACCTGTAAGGGAATTCAACCTGAATTGTGTACTATACTATATGAAAATGACTACTTAGCTGTGGACAACTGAATATGGAAGCTGAAATAGAAATTTTCCTTACTATTACTGGCATTTTTTTTGAATCTTCGTGTCTCATTCTTGGCCTTTCATACAAAGATTAGCCTCTTAAGGCAGGAAGTGCTGAAGTCTTAAGAAAGGCTTTTGGGTTTAACAGGAGTTTTGAATGAATTCAGCTTTTCATTTGGAAGTGAGGAACAAGATAATTTTGGAGCTGTGATTTTGGTGGCCTTAGCACTTCTTGCAATGCAAGGGCAGCAAATGCAGCCTGGCATGCAGAGGATATGAGAAGTCAGGGCTAGGAATACATGCCATGCTCATATAGGTTGTTAGGTGGTTTTGGAGGAATTTCGAGAGATGTAGCTCTGAGCTCCAGCCAGGAGTGACAGCAAGTGATTGTATAATCGGGCAAATGGAGGGTAAAGAGACCTCTCCACCTTTCTCAGCCAGACTGTAAGTTATAAATTTCCATTGCACTGAAAGTTTCAACTGAGTGAAAAGGTTAATTTGAGAAAAACAAATAGTTCCATGAAATCTTCAACTTATTTGAGAAGATCAAAACAGTATTCAGAAAGCTGTTTAATCTTTTTCAAAGAATGCCATCTAACCTCGATATTGGTCATCAGGGCAAAAAAGTGCAAATAGCAATACATAATTTTCAGTATTTTTCACTTAATCAGTATTCAACTACTACAATCAGAAAACCTGTTCATAATTGAAAAATTAACAGCAACATGTATGTCACCCAGAATCTGACTCTACTAACATTTTTGTAATAGCAAGTGATGAACAAGTACCATTTAGTCTCATTTTTTAAAGATCAGCTCCTTAAATCATCAGTGAAAGAGAAGCCAGAGATTTTTCCTTTTAAGTCCTCTTTGCAAAAAATATTATGCAAAGTAAAAACCAGATAGAGTACTACAAAAAGTATTTCACAATACATAAAACCACTAGAGAAAGCATACGAAATATTATCAATGAAAAGCATCGGTACCCGCACAAAATTTCCTTGCATTACAAAATAAATAAATATAACAGAAAAAATCTGATTCATTAGTATTTATACATAAAAATTTATAGTTCTATTCAGAAAAATTCTGCAGGTACAACAGGACCAGGTATAAATTGACAGCTCTGCTGTCACTTTGTTTTCTCAGCTACCTGGTGGCTCTCTCTGTCTTGCTGCGTTTCAGACCATCAGTAGTTGATTAAGCCCTGCAAAAACTCTTTTGACTGTAACCAAAATGGCAGAATCATAAAATTAGAAAAGATTAAAAGTTGTCTTTCAGTCTTTTCCCCTTTCTCACATGAAAAATTATAATTTTAACATTTATGACAGATCTTCATCTAACATATTCATTCTGTGATACTGATTTCACTGTAGTTGCCAACTACTTCTCTGTCCTTATTGGAATGAATTTTTTCCTTAACATGTAGTCTGGATCTTCCCTGCTGTAATATAAAGACACTACGCCTTGTCTTATGGACACAGAACACAAACTATTCTCCCTGTTTCTACAGTAGTTATTTTCAAATTTGAAGGCCATGTACCCTCCCCTCTATCTTCCTCTGAACACACAGTCCGAGACTCACTTAAAGACACTGTAAGTATCAGTCAGACAAAATTTCCAATGGTGGGCAGTAACACATTTCTTTACCTGCCCTCTGCCCTGCAGCCTGAGAGCCACTGTTTTCAGGAGGTGCTCTCTGCCAGTCACAGAGAGCACAGCAGAAATTTTCTATATAATATCTCTTTATTTTCATTCTAACTGTGCTGTCCTGCTCTAACTGCAACATATTCTGTTCTAACAAATCTGTATCCCATCAGGAGTATTTTTTCTTCTTCTCTTTGACAATAAAAAAGTGCAGGGAGGTGGTGGTGAAAGAAGAAGAAAGAGGAAGCCAGTATATTGTACCTCTACTGAAAGCAAACCTTTCATTAAACTCACTGAAGAATTTGTCTAAGATGGAACTGAAGGGACAACACAGAAAAAGGGCTGTTTAGCTCACTGTCAAATAGTTGGACAACGTTTCTCTGAGCCAATAAGAGTACACTTAAATCTCTATGCTTCCCTTTATTCAGTGCAGCACTTGAGAAATAGAGCAGGAATATAATGAGTTCATTTCTTTTGTTTCTCTCTGATAAATTTTAAGTCTTTCAGATACACTTTGAAAGTATTAACAGAGAAAACAGATCTCCCAGTCGCTTGCTGCAATTAAGCTTTTATTTTGAAATTAAATATAAGAAAAAAGTTCAGCTTATTATATTTGCTAATTCAGCTATTATATTTGACTTTTGAAACTTATGATTGAGTCAACTTACTTAGTACTGTTACAAGATAACCAGGGTAATATATGTGTCCCATTAATTTTACTCTCTTGGAGGAGGATGGATATCATTAAAATGCCAGTATTACACAAGAGAGATGACAAACAGCAGGCTCTGAATGGGAAAAGGATCTCTGTGGAAGTGTTGTTATTTTCCCACAGTCCGAGAAAACATCACATTCAGTTCCTGCTGCCATTACAACTAAGAGGATACCTCACATTGATAAGATTTTACCAATTCAGTTACACTGTGCAGAGCTGTCCAATTATTCTATTTTCTTTCTCAAAAGGAAAAAATGATGTTGCTAATGGCCTACTGAGTCAGAAAAATGCTGCTGCATGTCTGAATCCAACCACAATTTCATTTTGTTTCAAAATTACAGTGAATGCAAACTGCTCTATGAAGTCATCAAGGGTAGTCAAGTGACAGAGGTAAGCTGGAATTTAAGTCAAGTTCTCGTCTTTTTTGACAGAAGAAAGTAGAGACAAAAGCAAAACTAGGTAAGAAGAGAAAAAAAAGTATCTGGGGAGCAGAACAAGAACTCTTGGAGAGTTTTCTTTGCAGTATTTTGCAACTTTTCCACAGATCTTTCTTTCGTATTTTGTCTGCCAGCAAAGAACAGCTGTTTAAGAAGTTCCTTTAAAGACTTTTCCTGATTCTTTGTTTCACTGCTACTTGAGAAGAAAATACTACAGTTCTGTACTTGGTCACACACAAAAATATGAAATGGCTCTGTGGTGTCTGTGGCACTCAGGTAACACAAAAAAAATTTGTGTGTGAGTCCCAGGTGAAGGGACTCAGTGCATCAACTGAGCAAAACTGTGGGAACTAATCACTCTTTGGACAGAGTTGTTGGCAGTTGGACCATGGAGACCTATCTCATAATAAGGGCTGCTTGATGGGTGACCTACAGAGGTCTTGGAGAGGTCTGGACTACCCAATCATGTCTAGACCAATTGCAAACATGATCTACAAATGTGATAGTGATGTCCCACTCGTATACCAGAAAGGCAATTCAGATCATCTCACTTCCTCCACCAGGGAACTCAGAAGGGATTTTGGGAAGATTCCTGAAGTATGTGTCAAGTACTGAATTCTACCCTTAACGTTCAAGTCTTTGCAAAAATACCAGGTAGGTAAAAAAATAAAGTTTTTGTCTTATCTCTGTTTCTGCTACCACAAGCTGTAGAGTTTTCTAAATGACCAGCTGTTATTGAGCATTCTGGCAAGAATGGTAATAACCCATTAAAGGGCAATCAAAGCAAACAAAAACCAAATTCCCACGCAGCTGTTTAGATGGAGACTGGTAAAACTGTGCTAGCAGAATGGCAAAATAAGCAAAGAGATGTTAATTCTTTCTCATTTTTAAATCTGCTTAGTGAAAATATCTGAAAGATTGTGCAGGTACTCTGTTAATCAAGTGTGGAAGGCACCAAGACAGGAGGAGAGTCGTGCCGTAACACCATATTCTGCCAATTGCCTAACAGCAGCAAGAGAGGATTCTGTTCTAAATCCCTTTCATTGACCTAAATTAAATAGAGTTATTAAGATGATTAATGAAAACTTACACAAGCTCCATGGTGCATTTTGATACCATTCCTGCTGGGGGGTCAAAAGCCTACTGGTCCGCTGACCAGAAGAGAAGACAACAGTACCCATTTCAATACACATTGCTCATTGAAACACTACATAGAATGAGAACAGCAAATCTTCTCCTCTCCTTTTTCATCTTCTGCAAACAGAGAGATAGCAGCATAGGGTGCAAAGATTATGAAAGAAGTGGAAAAATCAAGGCAGGCAAGTGTTAACAAGGCTACCTAAAGAGAACTGGCACTAAAAATTGTTTGATGCCCCCAGATCTCTATGGATTTAAGAGAACCGCGCATACAGAAGAGTGGGGTCAGATCTCATGCTGAGTACACTTCAGTTCCCATCACTTATGATAGGAAATACAATTCTCTTTAGCATTCAACAGTTATAATGTATGTTGTAGCACTTAAATAAAATCATTATGCTCTGTGCAAATCTTACTTCTTGGGTAACAGTAATCCATGCTGCTCTCAGCAGAGAGAGAAAAACCTAGCAGAAAAATACAAAACCCAATGGCAACCTCTAGCTGGGAGTCTTGATTAACAATGAGGGAATACTTGAATGAACGCTTGTAGCATTAGGAGTGAAACCTAATAATAAAGCAGGATGCAACACCATATGAATTATATTCCCCATTGCAGCATATCATCACTGTGACACATGATGTCTAAACTTCCAATGCTTTCAGCTCTGTATAAAATGGTGATGCAGCCACAAATCAAGAGAACTGTTGATAGTTGGGGAATGCAGTTGAGGCATTTCTCACGCGCACATGTACAATCTCAGTCATGAGAAAAATCTGTCTATTAGAAAATCAAAATCTCACTCCTGGCTATGACAAGTGACAGATCTAATGGGAGAAGAGGGAGGGAAAAATGTTTTGGAAGTTGTTCAACATTTGCTCAGTGTCTGAAGACAGAAAAGGAGGGGAGGAAACATGGAGAAGAAGAGAAAAAATTTTGCTTTTAGAGAAAGAAATACCTAATGGCATGCTATACTGTCAAAGCAAGATGAAGCCAACATGTTGCTGCTGTAACCTGCAACTGCAGACATTGAAGGACTTCTTTCCAGTAGCTCTAGGGCCTCACTTGTCAGAGGCATATGTTGTTGTTGCTAATGTTCAAAAACTGATGTATATTAGCTACAGACATATTTGTGTCAAATCCCTTTACATTTTTTCTTTGTCATGAGGAAATCATGAGAACTGTAGGATGATTACACTTGACAAAATCTGGTAGATAAATTGTGCTAAGGAGGTGAAACTTCTGTTCTTCACTGCTCAAAGAACACACATGAAATTTTCTTGCTACTAACCACTCATATTATCCCAATTTCTATTGATTTAATTTCCATAAGAGAAAAATAAAAGTGGCCTGTAGTTTAATATAGACTACAAAAATGTGCAACATTTTTGTGAGAGAAGGTTCAGGTTGATGGTTAGACTAGATGACCTGAAAGGTCCCTTCCACCTAGACAATTCTATGATTCTATGATTCTAAGACACACTAGACAGTGACAGAAACAGTATTGACTAATCGGCTGAAAATAATGTTGACTGTTTTTTTCTCCCAATTTGCCACCAGCTCACCATGTGAAAAAAGGGTAAATCACTTCATGATGTTACTCAACCACTGCAAAGTGCCCTGACGTGTAGAGAGGAAAGGCTCAATGCTAATTGTTATCATTCATCACATCCATCCAGCAGACATATCTGAAGAGTCTCCTTCACGCCCTCCAGTGACAGCGGGAACTTTCCAACCCCATCAAAATAACAAGGAGAGCCAGGTGCCAGTAACATCACCTACAGGGTGAATCCCTCTGGTAAATTATATACCTGTTTCTCTAAAGCTCTCCTCTTCTCTGAAGTGCTAAAAATTAACCCAGCCAATAATCAGAGAAATGCCGCCAAATTCTACAGCAAAATCCATTCAACTTAGGCTTTGGAAAAAGTCCAATGTGACAACAGCACTTGCTAAAGAGTACCTATAAGAACAGAGTTTTAAAAATTCTATTTCTTTAAACTGTTTTTTTAAATTATATCAAAGGTTTGATTTTCGTTGTATGATGGCAATCTGCACTAAAGATTGTATTTTACTGAGTGAGAGAACAGTTAAAGTCAGCTCCATTACTCAGAGGCACATCTCAGCCCCACTCTTCTACTTCATGGATGCTGCTACAGTTGTTGTGAACAAGGTGGCCTTTGACTGCACTTTTTAATGTTTGTTTGTTTGTCTGAAGCATGAAAGTACTGTTTGTTGGGTTTGACTGAGTTGCAAACGTCATCTGGTCAGCTGAGTTCAGGAGCAAAGACAAACAGGTAGAAATGATTCATACCATTATCAAAATGAACAGTTAGTCAGATATGTTTCCCCCCTCTCCCTAGACACATGACTGTTTCTTCTGGTCTTGCTGTAGGTGCAGAGTATAAAATGAACAACATATAATGTGTGTACAACACACATTTCTCCCACTGTACAAGTACAGTTAAGGTGTCTTCTGCAAAAACCATATTAAATTGGTGATCTGTAATTACAGGTTTTTAAAACGTTAGTTAACACAGATTTAATCTATCCATCAGGATGTATCAGTAGTCAGCCAGGTAACTCTAGAGATTTGAATATATTCCTATTTGACAAATCTCCTTAAGTACAGCATATAATTGGCAAATTATTCTGTGTTCATTATTCAAATTACATGGCAAATTATTCAAAATTTTCAGTTTTGAAACATAGAGCACAGATTAAATTCCTTTTAGAACTCATATCATATATTTATATAAAACTAATATTTGAGACATTAGACTAAATTTAGAAATGAAATTAAAATCTCTTATGTCTAACAATAGCTATCAGCACAAATATTTAAGAAAATGAGTATTTATTGATTTGATCTTTGCCACCAGTTTATGCAAATTTATCTAGCAGTATCTGATGAAAGGCAGCCAAAAATAACTTACTGGGAAAGCAATTAGTATACATGGAAGAAAAATTTCATTTAGCAGAAAGGTAAATCCTTAAGGCAGAAATACCTGTACTCTATCTGTTTTCCTTTAAACGTAATTCTAAGTTTCCTCCACAGTAACACAACTTGTCAAGTCTTATCAACTTATCAAACTTATGAAACAAATTGCCAATGGACTTTCACTGGAGAAGTACGAGTAACTCCTATGCACTACATTTTAGGAAAGCGTGCCCCCCCTGCTTCTTTGTGGTGGTGCTGGCACCTTTCTGACCCTGCGATAATACTCCAGGCACGTCAAGTGTCCGCCTGAATCAGCTCACCCAGGGGTCAGGAGAGGCAGGACATTGGCTGCCAGCGCAGCAGGGACAGTGGGATCCCAGTGACCTACGCTGAGGTCGGTGCTTCCATGGGAGAGCCCATGCCCAGGAGGGCAGGGCTGTCAGACAGGACTGAGTAAGTTTCACCCGAGGAAAACAAGTTGATTCAGAAAAGAGGCAATTTCTGCTCAGAACCCAATGCTGTTAGGAGTAACTCAGTGAACGGGAGAGAGGAAGGCAAAGCTACCGCAATCCATACTTTACAGCTTCATTCCTTGTGAATAAAATTAATATAAATGCAAAAGAGAAAATCCTGGATTGCTTCAAATCAGAAAAGGGTTAACTGCATTTTGTTCCTCCATCCAAGAATCCACAGCAATATTGGCAGGCAATGAAGCTAAACCAAGGTCAAACAAATGGGGTTAAGCAATGCACTATTGGCTGGAGCCAGTCATACTCAAGAGTGTTTGCTTCTAACTTCTAGCAAATTGCTGAAAGACCTGTCAGTCTGTGGCTTTTACAGAATATCATGGCTGCTATTAATACTGTACTTCAGGTAATTTTGTTGTCAGGATGTGACGAGACTATTCAGAAGGCCTACAGTATCACACTGCAAAAATGCAGTACAAGATTTATCAAGATAACTGTGTTGCCTGACAATAACTAAGACACTTGACGGTAATCAGTAGTTTACTGGATTTCTTTTATAGATCTCGCCCCTCCTCCCACCACCAGACGTTTGAGTCAGTTGGATAAGGAGTATTGCATTTGTTTCACAGGAGCACTCTGACCATCTTTGCCAATAGCCATACTAATATGGACAGGCATTGAAAATTACCCCCTGTAACCACTATTAGCAGTAATGATGACAGACCTCGACAGGCAAGAGGGATGAGTAGCATAAGCAGCACAGTGTAGGGGAAAGGGAAGAATTCCTCTCTCTGGTATTCAGAATGTGCCAGTCATTCGAATATCTGCCTAGAAATAAAATGTCAGCCACAAATGCAGCTCATACCATGACTGTCTGCTGCAAAGCCAGACACCTCATGCATTAGGCCCAACAGACACATTGGTCAGGAAGGCAAAGAACCACAGGACCAAATAAGGGAACTAAAACAGACTCAAACATTTTAATGTTGTTATTTAAGATTTACATTTAAATAAAGTCATTATTTACTAACCCTAGCAGTCATCTGCCATTGATGGAACTCTCCCATAATATTTGTAACACTCGGTAAAATATTCTTCTAATCTGATAGTCGTAAATACTAAGGTCCCTGAGTGGAGAGTTTAACTATACTTTCACCTTAATTCTGCTGGGAATTACAGTTTCAACAAAACCCCATATTATGTTTTGTTGTCTTTACAAGCTTTTGTCTCAACAAGACTAAGGGCTTGATGAGGAAGAAGATAAAATCCATCTCCCACCTCAACAGAGGACTGATGCTTCCCATCCAGCCTGCAGCACTGGAATATGAGGAGAAAAGATTGGCCCATTTTCTGGCTGCACACAGATTAGCAGAAGGGCAGTCAGCTCTCTTTCATGCACCAACACATCAACCGGGCTGAACTGTTAAACACTACTTTGTTTAGTGCTTATCAGAGTTGCAATCATATGAATATCTGCATGGTGCACATCCACATCAGAAATAATGCCCAGTGAAAACAGATATGCTCATATTCTGCAGAAAATAACACATATACTTTATATGCATTCTAACTCTCATGACACTATCTACTTCTTCACTTTTCTAAAGGAATATAGACCACCTGAAGACATACTGGGGCAGACCAACGGGCACTCTCTGAATTCTCCGTGTTATTGATTGCAGCTTGGTTTCTAGTATCCTTTTGTGTCTTGGTGAGTCCCTTGGAACTGAATGAGGGCTCAATATTGCCTCATCCCATGGCAGTGGTAGCTCATACTAGCACTTTCCTATGTGTTTTTGCTGGTGATTAGTAACACTGCAGCCCAACCTGAAGACTTTCTTTGAGTAAGGACAGTAATCGGATCTTTTTCTGTTACATATGTGCTTTCTTAGAAAATCAACCTCGGAATAGGAAAACTCAGAGCACTTGGGTTAAACATTCATAATTCTGCATGTTCCTAATCCCTAAAATTTAATCTCACTGCTCACTGCAGGGTTTGCTGTGGAACAAGCTTGTAATGCAGTGCAAAGGGGAGACACCGAAAAATAGCTCTTTCTCTGGAGTCTATTAAGTAGTAGAGGTGCAAGTTCTCCTTTTTTTCTCTCTCTTTTTTTTTTTTTTTTGAGATTTATATTTTTTGCTAGAGGCATATGGGGAAAAGCTCAACTCTCATCACCGAGACAGTGGTAGTCTAGCTATCTTCTCGTTATTTCTGTGCCTTTTTACTGCATAATTCTGCACCATCATCTCTCCTTATAGAAACCCTTTCTCCACACCTCCCAGTGCAGCCATGTAATTTTCATAATCATTGCTTTCCACTTTATAGTTGTATTTGTGGAAATTCTTAGTAAGAACTAGTAAGAAGAGAAAAAGATATTTATCTTGTCCTCAGGAAACATTAGCACACAAGGACCACACCTGCTAATTCAGCTATTTCTTGTTTCAGGAAAAGGAAAAAGGTGGCAACCTGGACTAATGAAAAGGGTTAAATTGGCAGTGTCAGCACAATCAAAATTTCCACCACTCATTGTTTCCTATACTACTTCCAGACAGAGGATTGCGTCCTGAAGTAAACTTGGTAAGCTGGAACCAAGCCTGTCCCCAAAATCAACTGTGAACACCATTCACTGGTGCTGAATCCAATCAAAACAGAGCAAAGCAAACTAACCTTGAGCTTCACTGAAACGACAGTAAGTTCTTCTTGCATTGCCACTTCACAGCATATGGGTCATGGGATGCTGTTGCTCAGTGCTAGCACAGTTACACAGAGCAGAGGTATTGTCACTGCACCCGGCAGATAACAGCAACGACTCCTCTCCCTTGTAGCTCCTCAAGGGTGGAGCAATCACAACAGGAGGATGGACACACAGCCCTGCTACCTCCAGCTACAGGCCACCTCAGCCTGCTGTCCTTCCCAAGAGACTCACACCAACCATGTTTGCTTTTCCTCCTCACTTGTAACTCAGAGGAACTCACAGCTGGATATGACTGTGATCTCTGAAGTACAGAGTGACTTGAACCTGAGAAATGAGGCATTTTAGCTCAGTCTCAGACAAAACCAAAGCCCAGAATTCAGGGCCTCCACATGTTTAAGACAGACCTGGTGGCTTTGGGCAAGTCACTTGCTATAGCTTGACCCAGATGACTCCCAACACAGATAACCTACATCCTTTTGCAGTAATATTCTTTGAAAATAAATCCTCATTTATTTATTTAAAATATAAATGACACAGAAACAAGCATCAGGGAAAGTAAGTGGAATTAGAGATAGGTAACAGGTAGGAGCGAAATTTAGGGTAAACCTCTTTCGTGTTACATGCACGTGTACAGCCTGTTCTGCTATTGCAAGAGTGTTTTTTTTTTGTTTGTTTGTTTTGGTGAATAAACAACCAGAGACACACCTGAAAGAAGGTAATCTGCCTTTTTCAGCTGTAAAATGATGCTCTAAGATGACTCCCGTATTCTCTATTTTTGTTTGTCCGTGCCACTTAGAATCCATATAACGAGGATGATGCCACCACAAACTTTGTATCAAGCAGCTCTGACCAGCTTTGTCTGTGACACTAACCATTTACTATGATGTAAACGTACTGAATGGCAATACAACCGTCTTAGCAGTGAAGCGTATCTAGTATCTATGCCATGAGAGCCTATTAAGAAATTATCTCCTGACACAGTTTTAACTGAGATTAAAAGGAAAAGGCCTCTCCTTGCCCCAAAATATATTTCTTTCTTGAATGCTGATCCAACCCAGAAGCTGAGAAAAAAGAGGGAATACAGTATGTAGAAAGAAGCCTCTTTAGTGTGGAATTTTTTGCCTCTGGTCATACCTTTCAATGCATTTCTCCCCAGTGCAAAGTCTTTGCCAGGACATCTGACACCCAGTTACATCTGGAAACCTTTTCAGTGGTCAAGTTTTACATTATGGTCCAATCCATATTTAGTCGATATTTCAAAAGGCTGTTCAATATCAAGAATCGAAAAGATTTCATTATAACAAAATCTCAACATTTAGGTCATTATGCAGAGCAGATACCTTGCTACAAAAGATATAAAAAATAAACAGTAAAAGACCTAAATTATCATTTGCAGATGTCCAAATCTGCCTATTCTGTATCTAACCTTACATGCTGAATGTACTTCTTTCTTTTCATTCTCCAACTCTACTTGGCCTATTATCTTGCCTGCCCAAAGGTCTGTTACATGCAATTAACAACAGTTTTAATTTCATTGGTATCAGAGTATCACAATACTATAATTCAATGCAATGAAGATCTAGTTCATAGATTTAGTTAACATTTTTTCCCACAAACTTGAGCTACTTCCATTACTCCAGAGTATCAGTGCAGAATCATTTAAGTAAATTAACATTTTTTCTATCAAGATGTTTGTTCTGTATTGATTCATGCACTCTGGATAATGAATAGCCACTAGTTCTTAGGACAGAATTTTGAAAATATGAAACTTAGCAAAGCCTACATTTTGGCTATGTCACTAGCAAATATCTATTTGCATTGCTAGGATTATTCAGCAAGAAATGATTTTGCATGATGATGTGTCTTGTCCTTGGCAATAAAAGAGAGGAGTGAGTAAAAACATAAATTTAAGAATATATGGCAAGTTTCATTTAGTAAGCCCCTTAATTTAATGTCATCTTTTCTTCCAGCTTTGTGAGCTCCTAAAGAACCAAAGTGTCTCTGCTCCTGTTTGTTCAGAACAGGAGCGACATCCACACGTGAGTTTCAGGCACCGTGACCGCAGGACAAGCTGTTTAGCCGTCTGCTCGTAAAACCTTTCATACACGCCCTCCTATACAGTGACTCTGGCGTGCTTTATAATTTGTACTGTATCATTTTCAGACCTGTGGTAATCCACTCACGCTGACACAAATTGTTCAGTCAGTAAGCAAGAAATCCCTGTGCCTGGTAGCCAACAAGGCTTTAATGTAGAGGTGACCAATGTCAATGGAATATCAAGTGCCATGCACCAAGTCTTTGGAAGGCAACAACGGTAACGATTTCCAGCTAGACAAATACAACCCTCTCAATGATACTTTGTCATGCCTTATGAAATGAGCTGGTGCTGCTTGCAGGAACCACCACTGGAGCAACAATGGAGTGGTAAAGCTGCCCACGGGTGACTGAGTGCAATTCAGTCAACTCATTCCTGCTGCAAGATAGGGAGGGATCTGGCTACCAGTGCTGCTGTTATGATTTCCCCAGTGAGTTTCAGTGCCTTACCGTCTGTCACGGATGTTAACATCAGCACAGCACCTGCCAAGCACCAGCCAGAACCTAGCGTGTTGTATCTTCTGGGCTGGGCATTGTTGTATTAACGCCTGTTCACTGGAGGGAAGGTTTTCCTCAGGAAGGTTTTCCTCCTGTGGAGCTACTCTGCCACAGAGGGCAGACCTAGGTTCTCAAACCACTGAGCCCAGGGTCTACATGCTTCCAGACTCTCTGCAGGGATGCCATGAGACCAGCCCTCCATAATCCCTGGGATTGACAGTCATTGCTCAAAAATGTGGATATAAATTTTCCAGGGACTGAGGTGAGAAAATTCCACCCCCACCCTTCCCTTCCCCACCCCCTCAGGCCCTCATGCCTTGATCCTGGACACTTTGATTTTAAATAAAGGCAGTTCCTACTGGCAAAGATCTGCTACGTGAAGTCCTGTGTTAGTGGGACTATTTTGGACAGAGCACTTGAATAAAGCATGCCCCTGCATCCACTGTGTGAAAGACTTTCCTGGCCTGCAGCAGTGAGTTTAAGAAAGACAAAACCAGGTTTAAAAAACATATCTACCCAAAAAGTAAACCTCATTTTCAAATTAACCGCACTGGTAAAAAAACCTAAATAATTCATGATATTGCTGATAACTTGCTGAGATTTTCACCTGTAGCTTAACAATGTGATTATAGACTAGTTTATCGCAGGTGAAAAATTATTCTCTTTGAAAGATGCTGTACGAAGGAAATCAGATAAAACAGAAGACTGTAATGAGCAGATAAATTTCATATTTTTCTTATTATTCTTTTATATCCACCTAGTTATTTTTCAGTCATTATATGAGGATATTATGATAATCATACAACTTCTCCACTAATATGTAAATCAGCTTGTTACTATATATGAGTAAAGTGTAAAGAGCTAGGAATAAACAGTGTATCTTCTATACAAAATGTAAGCAAGGTGATATAAAAGGTATATAAATAAAAGGTATATAAAATGTAATCAAAATAATACTTTGAAACAAAGCCTTAAGTGTATAGGTGTTACCTCTTACAGGTACTTAAAGAGAAAGCTGGAAAAGTAAAATTCACAACACTTTCAAGGCCTAGTTTAATTTCCAGTTGTCATCAACCTCATCCCATATCTGAGTGGGAAATTGAAATAGACATTGAAAATATTTTTTAAATATTTTAATTTGTGGGTGGAAGTTATGAAACGCAAGATGCAAATATAATAATTATTTTTTGTATATTTTTTTCTTTCAATTGTGGAGGCTATTTTCAGTTCCTTTTGTATATATTTAAGTCTTTCAGCCTTCAAGTGAACAGCTTACCACCAGCACCAGAAATTTAACAGTAAACCAATAAAATTGGCAAAACCAAATTAGCAGTGGGACTGGATATTTGGATTTGCAAAGGTGATTGGCTAAAGATTTTTTTTTTTTTTTTTTTTTTTTTATTGGGAAAGACCTGCACTTAGATCTGAAGGTAGACAGACGTTCTTCCTTGTAAAATCCAGATCACACACAAAGTAAAAGGGAGAAAGCCTTATACGCTTTTCTTTACATTTTATAGCAATTTTAATCTACTTTAAAAATCACAGAAAAGCACTGGGAGGCCCCGTGATCCTTTGGTTCTCTCAAACCGTCTGTTTCAGCTTCAACCCTAGCCACGGTGTCTGCTGTCTGAAGCCTTTGAAGTATCTACAGATTGGGCTGACAACTGCCCTCAGCAACTCAAGGGAGGAACCAGTGGTTTGAAGGAGAAAAAAAATCCTCTGCTCACAGCCAAGTTTTGACTTATCCGTCAGCTTTGGTCCAATCCAAAGCTACTTCAAAAGGCTTCAAAGCGCAGACACAGTGGCTGGGACTGAAGTTGACTTTGGAGATTTAAGGATCCAGGACTCAATAACATTTCCCTAAATTAAATTGTAAAAGGATTAAAATGAAGTCATATAATTAAATATATACTCCAACTCCTTTTATATCCCTTTGCAATCTACTGATAAAATGTGTTCTAGAAGAGGTAGACATTTGACAAGGAACAATTGTTTAATTGTGTTTCATTTTAATTTAGTAATCTCTGTTCTATCTGTGAAACAACATAAAAGGTTATTAAAAGATAACTGCTTGCCTCTGGTGCTGAGTAAAGCTGGCCTTGTGCTCCACTGCTGAGCTCAAGGTGAGTCACTGCTTTCTTGTATTGTTACACACAGAGCCTCAATGTATTTAAAAACTACATTCAGATGTATGAACACCTCTGGCTCATGATTCCATTCATATTTCTCAGGTTTTTTTCACTAAGTGAATATACAACAGTCTTTTAAAACAATTTTTCATCCAAATATACTAATTTAAATAAATATAATAAATGCATAATCCCAAATTGAGTGGCGTTCACTGCCACTTGAACGCCCCACTTGAGTGGCATTCTTAAAACCAGATATTTTCCCAGAATCTCTTTTTTTTTTTTTTGGAAGAGGAGAACAAACATAGGAACTGGGTGTTTTGAGGAGGGCCACTTTGGATGTCCATTGAATCTTTTTTCTGCTTGATCAAGAGCTTGAACTCTGGTTGCTGTATCCCAACAAGGCACTGTAGCCCATTAGGTCACTAGAGAAGAGAAGATTCTCTCTCTGTGTCTTCCTTTTTGAAGGTGCTCCTCCTTACATTAAGCAAATAAGTATTTCTTTTTCCAGGAAAAGGGAAACTGATTCTGTGGTAAGATAGCTCTGTAAAAAGTGGGAAGGTCAGATAGTATTTTCTCAGTACAAGGTGAAACTAGTTCAGGAAGAGCGATTAAAAACTCAGTCTGTGATATGGCAAAACTTGCTGATTAGTCAGTCTTCTGAAATGCAGCAGCAAGTAAATGTTTCAGGTAGGTGAATCCAGAGGGAAGAATGGGGCTCTTCTTTTGTGCCCAATGTGACCTCTCAGATCACTGACTGCCCTGCAGACTAGCAAAGAGGTACTCACAACAGCTCTCAGCTGTGTCATTCAGGCACAGAGGCTGTCCAGCTGTGTAAAAACATGAAGCTATGTGCTGGCTTCTCTTCTTTTTACTGCCTGTGGGTTTTGCTGAGCTGTGGGGCACCCAGATGCTGCCAGAACCTGCTCTGTGGGTTTTGCCCACTCTTGTTGCTGTGAGGAAAAGGAGTAAGAACCGTTACAGATTATTTTTGTTTTAGTGAAGTAGCTGAACCTGTATGATTCTCACACAACTTGCTGAGGTGCTTGAAAAGTGTTTTTTCTTAAGGCTAGAAGTGGCCTTCTCATCCAAAAGGCTTTTGTCACAGGACTAGAAGTTATTCAGAGTGGTCTCAGTTATTAACCAAGTCTGGAAAAATCTGGTACAGAAGGGAAAAACCCAAAGGATGGCCTCCTTGACTCTGTCATGCCTCTCATCGAGGAAGGAGGACTGTCATATGAAAGAACCTAGTCAGTTCAGTTCACATAGTGTAGTCTAAGGTTGTAATCCAAGACATATAATGCATTACAAAAGAGCTGCGGCAGCATGTTCATACAGTGCAAAAGGAAAAGCTTAGTTATTTATAATATGCTGGAAATCCTGACTGATGATCTGTAATCAGTCTAATACTTGGCATCAACATTTGTGGTTAAATGGATTAATGCAACTGTCTAATCAGATAAAGCACTGTAGAATTCCCTTCAGATCCACAATTGTTAATTAAGCAGAATATTGTCATTTAATTTTCCCCACACAGCTCCTTCCTGTAACACCGAACATTTCCACTGATACACGGTCATGGCTAATGCCACTTGGAAACTTAATGAAAGAGCTTAGGGCAGGAAGCACAAGTAAATGTTTCATATAGCTGAAAATTAATTTGGGTAAGTAGAATATAATCACCCTCACACAGCTTACTCTGACCAAATGAGTGAAATTGGCTCAAATTTCTTTAAAGTCCAATTGGGAACACATGATCTCTTTCTCTTTCTCTGTAAGAAAGATGTTGACTTGTGCCTTTGTGCTTTTCAGCCCACAGGTGCATCTATAGCCCCACTAAGAGAATTTTAATAAAACAGTCAATACACCAATAGGCTGAATAATTTCTGCACTGTACTTAGTCTGGTTGGGATGGAGTTAACTTTCTTCACAGCAGCTGGCATGGTGCTGTGCTTTGCATTTGTGGATAAAAAAAGTGTTGAAAACACACCAAAGTTTTTGCTATGGCTGAGCAATGCTCCCACAGCCTCAAGGATTCCTCTCCAAACACCTGCATCCCAAAATCCTTGTAGACTGGGGGTGGGTGAAAGGTTGGGAGGGGACACATCTGGGACAGCTGACCCAAACTGACCAAAGGGGTACTCTGAGTTTCATTTCTGCCTTTGGGGTGGAAACATACACAGTTAAAAACAACAGCAACCAAAAAATCCTTGGATATTTCTAAACTTTTTCTCCAGACAATCCCTTAAAAGTTTTAAAGGCTTAGGCTGAAGAAAGAGTCGGTCTTTGCCACTGCTTTCTGAATGCAGAGATTTGGGGGATGTGCCTCTAAAAGAAAGACACTAGTTGGCTTTCGTAATGATTTTTCTGCCCGAAAGCTGAGAATGAAGAAACTGTGATTTCCTGAATTCTTCTGTTATATTGGTAAAAGAGATAAGATAATGGAGAGAAATGAAAAAAAGTGAAGTTAAAAAAGCAAAAACTCAAAAAAACCCTGTAGACAGTAGACATCTATCTAAATTTTTAGAAGTCTTTTCAGCTAGAAATCAGGAGTAACTCCTTGGGTTTTTCATACCCGTTAAAAAGGCAGTCATCAAACTAATTTTACATGTAAGGAGTTATCAGGAAAAGTCATATTTTATGATGATGCTTGTATTCCATTTAAACATAGGAATAGAGAAAAGTAAATATTCAATGGTTCGGATCTCCTTCAACAACTAATACATGGAAAACGTCAGTGAAAATATCAGCTATAGATGTATTTGATGGCAAATGAAAAACGTGTCTTAAAGACTGCCCTTTTTTTATCAGAACATCACTTTTAGCTGTAAATTAAATCTTTAACCTGAATGACCTTTCTGCAGGTAGCAATTTTCCATGCAAATATGACTAGACATTTAATAATGTGAAGTAGATGTGACGTTTTCCTTTTTGTACTTCTCTGCTACCAAAAGAAATTTCTTCTCTCAGATTCAGAACAACTTTTCTAAATTGTACTTTTGAAACAGAGAAGGATATTTTAAGAATAATCCAACAAGTATTGCTGCTGAGTCGTCTGGCATAAAAACCAAAAATATTTCCCAATAATACAGTACTCCTATGGCAATGAAAAGTTTGAACAAGATACAGAAACACATAAATGAAGGAGAAATAACATGATCTGACAGTGTTCTATACCAGACTACCACTTGTAATTATAATTGTAGCTTTAAGTAACAAAAGAAGATAAACCTGTATTCTGCAGCATCCAGCATCTCATTATTCTAGCCCTACACCCCTCTGTTTTTAAAACACATTGCAAAGCACCAACACAAGAATTAAAAGGAATAGAAAAATAAAATAGGAGAAGGAGAGTCTTCAGGGCACATAGTCTTTTAATTACGTCTCAACTTGTTGCAGGCTTTGAATCAAATTACAACATCTTGTAGGATAGCCGAGAATAAATAAGTTATTCTATTTGAACAGTCACTTCAAAATTGTTTCACATCCTGCAACTTGTAAGCACTTTTACTTATTGTTTAGTTTGCATGTCCCATGTTTTTTAAAAGCTGACTTTTGTTCCCTGCAGCTAAAGCATACCAAACAGTAGGCAGAAATATCCATTGCCCTACAGCTAATAAAATTCAAAGTACGTTCTAATTAAGAAGTTAGGATGACTCATAATATAATCCACAGTATTCCTAAATGATGGGATTAAATGTGGATAAGGTTTTCAGAGCAAGATGTATGTAGAGATTTTAGCCCTAGAGGAGGTTACCAGAGCCAAGAACTCTAAGATTTACCAAATGGATTTGCACTCTATACAGTCTGGTTAGAACTCTTCCCACTAATTTTTGGAGTCTCTTATAAGTGCTTCGTAACTTTCATTAGCTTTTGTTAGCTACCAGGATAATGTTGCTTTGTTGGAAATCCTGTTGGTTAATTATCCTTTTAAGCCAACATCATTTGGTTTGCAGCTAAATTTCAGCTGTGTTTTGCTGAAGTCCAAGGGAGAATAAAATTACAGAGTGAAACAAGGACATTGCACATAACCATTAAAAATTTATTTTTCCTATGCATAAAATTCAGAGGGGACTTGAGGAGGAAGACCATTTTATTTTGCTTTCAGCAGGTTGTTCAAATTCAGTTCAATCCAAAATTAAATTCCAAGCTGGACTGAAGAAAACAAGACTAGTTTTCATATTATACCCATTATTCACTTATAGGAAACAAGGTTTAGAAATCACAAATTAAAATCAGACTGGTCCAGTGCACTGCAATTCACAAATAATTTTATTCAATGTCAAATTAAACAAATATCTACCTATGCTTAGAATAAAAAGTGAAAATTTAAGGAGTTTTGTGTTAGAACAAAAAAACATTTAAGTATGCTTTTCAAAACAATGTTAAAAAGTACCACAAAAGGGAAGAAAAGCCAACAAACAGTATTTATTTCTGCTGGTGAGAATACCAACACTTTCTTCATCATATATTATTTGAAATATTCCATTTGACCTTGGGGACTGTCTTGGAGAGACAAGACTTCTTAAGATTTTTGGCAGAAGACAGGTCAGAAGATACAAATAAAGAAGCATCTGAGCAAACTAATCATAATAACTCTAAAGTCAGCGTACTTTTTGGGAGATGATAGTGCAATCATTTGCCAAGTAATGTGGAGAGCATTTGAAGAAGTTCATGACCACTGCAATTAACAAGTCTATTTGTTTCCTCTTCACAAGCCTGAAAGAGTCTCCAGTGGTAACAGTAGATGGATGCTAGCACCATGAAGAATGAAAAACACAAAGTATGGGAAAACTTAGAGCATTTATATTTTCATTTATATATTATTTATAGGAACTTATTTAGATCACATTAATGCTTCAGGCTCCTTTATGGGCTCAGATGAGCAGTTGGAAAACAGCAGTTCTGTTCTCAGCTCTGTCTGACCTGGAGGTGTCTTTCAACTCACTGCATAAATATTCCTCTTCCTGATTTACTTGGGATTGTCAGATCCCTGAGGCAAAGACTGTCTTTGATTTCTGTGCATGTAAACAGTTGCTAGCACAGAGCAGTTTCAGGCTCAGCTGAAGCATTTAGGGTTATGTTATGTATTTACAGGTGTGTCCATAATCAAAAATGTAATTCAATCTCTAATGAGTCTCATCAGTTTAACAAACTTGCAAGTCCTCTTACTTTCGACTAGTTGTTGGGCATTTCATTGATTGCTCTCCCAAATCTTAGAAGTTTCAAAGGGGCATACCACCAGTTTAACAATCTTTCCTCTTTCTCCAGAAATTCAAATGCTATCTGCAGCTGGATATAGATCTCAAATATTCTACACTGTCTAGAGAAAAAGATGGCAAGGACAAAGTCCAGTTTCAGTAAATGTTACATAATTTGGGTCAGCATTAGCAGGCATGACAGATTTATAGAGATGTATTTGATGGGTACTTCAGGTAAACACAAAATCATATAAACCATGTTAAAACATCTGGGAATTTTTTCAGGTAATATCTGTGTTCAAGCCATCCTTGATGAAAAATATGAAGTAAACACCACACTAAGTATTTCTTAATCATAAGCCGGGAAAAAGCTCCTATAAGGACTTAAACAGAAAGGACAACAGAAGGCCTTATAACTATCACAGCTTTTGTTGCTGTTAACATAACATTCGATCTGCCAGTGAAACTTCAGAAGCCAGGGACCTTATAACATGGAGAACGAGCATTGCTACTCTGTCATCCAGTGTTACTACTCCTGTGGCTCTACTTAAAAAAAACAAACAACCACCAAACAAACAAAACATGAGAATAACTTGCAATGGGACAGCTGTATTTCATGCACAAGCCTTAGAAGACTAAGGCTTTAAAAAAAAATCTCATGAGAATTGGCAGTGATGTGAAACCAGTACCAGTACCAGTACATGCTATTGCTTTTTCGCTTTTGCCCATTTTCTCTTGTTCAGGTTTGGAAGTTCAGTGTACTGAGCAGTACACAGTGACCTGGAAGAAATGGTCCAGGTATAGATCATCGTGTAGAACATGTGCTGGCAGAGGCAGGTAAATTCACTTTTCTCTGAAACTCCAGGGAAGGGAAGGGAAGGGAAGGGAAGGGAAGGGAAGGGAAGGGAAGCAATTTGAATATAAAGGCAATAAAATATTAAGCATAGTATGTGGTGTTCAAACTATGACAATACTCTTTCTTCTTACTTGGAGCTGGACTTCAAACTAAGTCCTGCAATATAATGGGGTTCCATTTTAAGCACTGCCATCAACTGGATATGAACTTTAAGCAAACAACCTGCAAATTCTGTATAGCTACATAAAATTAAAACTACAAAATATATCGAAATTGCAAAGTTCCTGAGAGTATTACTCACATGCCATTTTATTTCTTCACCACATAAGTTAATGCAGTATCAAGACTCTTGCCAACTCATGGAAAATTGGACAGGTCAACTGCTAGTTTATAAGCTGCATATTTGCAAATAGCGTAAGCACATAGTTATGGATGGGTTCCAGATAAAGACTACAACACATGCAAAAATATTATGAACAAAAATTCTGTACTATGTAAATGGAGACAAAGAAAACAAAGTTGAAATGAAGACAGAAGCCAAGATAACATATCCAAATAAAATGAACATTAGCAAAATGTTATCAAAGAAAGAGAAGAACTATTAGAAATCACAACTAAATTCTGAAGTTATTCGGTAATAGGGTTAGCTGGTTGGTTTTTTGGGGGTAAATTACATCTGGAAATATTTGGAGAAATTAATCTGAAGGTCACAAGTAGGACCTGAAGAGTTACTCATGAAACTCAAGAACAATCAGTGCTTAAGATGCTCAGAAAGTTAATGACTGGAAGACACTGGAAAACAACAACAAGAGTCTGATCTAATGCACCCAGAAGGAACTCAAATGAACACAAGTTAAACAAAAAAGGAGTGTGCTTTTAAGAAGCATCAATTTATCTTCATCTCCTAAGGCCTTCACATAAACTCTCTCCCTGCACATAAAGACCAACCTTTCAGATTTCAAGAGTCATGGTAACTGAGTCAACTGGTAACTGATCTGATAAAACAGGGAGAAATGGGACATTTCTGAAAAAAGATGCACTTGCATTCACAGGAAATTTTTCTTTGTTAAGGGTCCTTTTCTGAAGTGAAAAAAGGTAATGCTGGAGAAGGGAGATAGTTGTTGCATATAAGTACACAGCAAAATAATCACATACAATTTAGACTTACTAGATTCAGTAAAGTTTTAAGAAATAACACAGTACGACTAAATTTAGCTGATGTTAGCAGAGCGGTATTAGGAACAAATTTGGCCTATACTATTTAATATGTAAAGGACACAAACATGCTAAACCAAAATGAAAGCAATATTCCTGGAAGAAACCTCATTTTATCCATAAAATTAAAAAAAAGTTAAATACTTTCTACACTCAACCTGAGCATTTATTTCATTTCTGCCAGGTGCAGGATTCCTTTTTTTCCTACATCATTGTTGAATTTGACTGCAAGAGCACCTTGCAAGAATAGTTCAGGTAATTGGTTTATTACATCCATTTAAAATCAGATATCTTGCAAATTTTGCAAAGCAGAAAATCTTGAATGGTTAATAATATCATGTTTTCCTACCTATAAGTAAACCTAATATTTCATCTGTGTATTTTTATTACTAAGCAAAAAACCTAAGTAATCAAAATTAACTTCTACAGACAACTACACCAATAGATGCTACAATCCCATGTAATCTTGCAAATGAGAAATTTGGTATCTTGTGTCATTAAAGCACAAGGAAAATATTTAGACCATCTCTGTTTACTGTGTAGATTCCAGCTGATTACATCAGGCTAAATAAAATGGACTTTTTTGGAAGAACACATGTAAAAATAATAGTCAAAACAACTATGGAAAAATAATTAAAAGTTGAAGAATGGTGATTAAGATGTTTATGGGGAAGATGCTATTTCTAGATGTCACCCAGAGTTTGCAAAAGGGATTTTCCAATGCCATGATCCAAAGAAAACAAAAAAAGGTATTTCTTGAGAAAACTACTGAGACAGTAGGAAAAAAAGGTTCAAAGAACAAAGTACTTTAGGTGAAACAGCAGTGAGCTATTTGGGTTGAAACCCGCTCCGCTCAGTCATGGTAGATGACTGGGTAAGACCCAATTGTATATACTTTTAATTACTTTCTCCTCCACTTATGTATTTTGGGGCAAAAAAATGTTAACGACATTTCATATCAACTAGTCTTGAATGTCTTGTACAAACAAAACAAAAATCAGCCTGTTTAAGAGTATTCGTGCAAAAGAAAAAGACTGCAAAGGCAAATGCAGAAGAAAAACAAAGTATCTGGTTATCTTTTATTGCAGAGGAAAAAAAGTCTAAATCTGTATAAATAAATACGTTAAATACTTTTGCTGCAGATAAAGTCATAGTCTCATTTCACCAAAAAAAGTATTATGACACTTTTATAATGCTGTGTTATTTTACAAGAGTTAAGCAGATCATTTCTCTGCACTTGTAAATGGTCTTTTTCAAGAGCTACGAATTTATAGACACATTACTTTGGTCTGCTAAATTAAAGGAACCTCTAGATCTTAAGCCAGTTAGACTCATTTCTGTTATCTTCTAGCAATTCTGGAAAATCTGTTCCTAAATGAAGGGCCACAGCATAGCTAGGTGGCTAAGGTATTTTTGTTAGCCGTAATCTTGCCAGCTGGCTTGACTGGGGCTCTGAAAACGGAAAATTTACTGCTATTGAAGAGTTACCATGGGAGAGATTCCTCTTGCACATTTCACAGAGAATGAGATAGGGCACGAAGAAAAATGCTGCTAATGTCTTATGGTCTTTTCATACAAGGTCTTAAATTGGTGTGGTGGACACCATGTGCCCACCAAAGATGCTCTGTCACTCCCCTCCTCAGCTGGGCAGGGGACAGAAAATAGAATGAAAGGGTCATGGGTCAAGATAAGGGCAGGGAGATCACTTAGCAACTGCTGTCATGGGCAAAACAAACTCAGCTTGGGGAAATGACTAATTTATAACCAATCAAATCAGAGTAGGATATTGAGAAATAAAAAATAAATCTTAAAATACTTTCCCTTCACTCCTCCCTCTTCATGGGCTTACCTTTACTCCCAAATTCTCTACCTCCTCCCTCCCAGCGTTGCAGGGGGACAGGCAATGGTGGTTGTGGTCCTGCCAAAAAACCTGCTCCAGTGTGGGGTCCTCTCTCCACAGGTCCACAGGTCCTACCAGAAGCCAGCTACAGTGCAGGCTTGCAGTGGGTCACAGCCACCTTTGGGCATCCACCTGCTTCAGCATGGGGTCCTTCACGGGCTGCAGGTGGACATCTGCTTCACTGTTGACCTCCATGGGCTGCAGGGGGACAGCCTGTCTCACCATGGTCTTCATCATGGGCTGCAGGGGAATCTCTGCTCTAGATTCAGGAGCACCTCCTACCCCTCCTTCTCCACTGACCTTGGTGTCTGCAGGGTTGTTTCTTTCACATATTTTCTTCTCTCTGGCAGCAATTGCTTTTGCACAGGCTTGGGTTTTTTTTCCCCTTCTTATATACATTATCACAGAGGCACTACCACCATTGCTCAGTCTTGGCCAGCGGTAGGTCTGTTTAGCAGGCAGCTGGCATTGGCTCTATTGGACATAGGGGAAGCTTCTGGCATCTTCTCACAGAAGCCACTCCTGTAGTCTACCCACTAGCAAAACCTTGCCACACAAACCCAATACAATTGGATATGTAGAATACATGGCACCTTTTTCTTCACTTATTCTGCAATTATTCTAATCCATAAAAGCAGGTGGATCCATTAAGTCCCCGTTTTGCTGTTTCTTCTCAAAAGCGAAGGATTCAGGGTGTGTTTCTAATTTCTGCAGGCCAAGGACACAGTTGCACAAGGATTCTAGCCCTATCAAGACTCCTTTATCTGGGCTGCCTTCTGAGGCACAGGTTGCAAATGTAATAGCATTCTCTGCTGGCTTTAAAATTCATTACTGAGGGGTCTGATTTCAAGCATTAGCATGTTCACACTCCTTTATCACCAGCCTCATCATTAGGCACGTTTACACAGTATTCATTGCTCCTTATCCAGGTTTTCCTTCAAGGCATTGACCACCTTTTGGAATTTCATCATTTGTGCTTAAGTTCCACATAAATCACCGAGAAAAATAACAAGGAATTTCCCATATCCATTTCTTAAGCCATTTAAAACTAGGCTGAGTAAAACACTTGACAGTATGCCGAATAAAGCACTAAAGATTTTAATTTCCTGCTGTGGAAGTGGGAGTGATAAGATAATCTAATGTAGCATCTCCCTGTCCAATATCCATAGTTTCGTGATCACTAGTGCTTCAAAAAAAATCATTCAAGGCAGCTGCTTCTCAGCATTGCTCCATCTTTTTCTTTATTTTTTTTTCTTCTTTTTAACATTAAGACTATTCATTTCTCAGTTTGATGGCACATTTTTAAAATATTTCTATTAACAGCAGTCTTTTTTACTGCATCTATCTCCATTAATCTCCATTATTACCCAGTTATATGTCTCTAAAGCACTCAGCTCCTCTACAGCTCAGAGGGCAATTCACACCATATATCATTTCACACAGTCAGTTATGACACTGCGTTTCTCAAGAGAGGAGGAAAGGGAAAGATTCCTGCAGTGAGATTTTCACTTCTAGCCCTTCCTGAATATGCAGCAGAAACCAGAAGACAGTAAATCCAGTATCTGGGGGTCAGACCTCTTTGCACAGACTGTATTCACAAATGCACATTTTTTTTTATATAAAGCAAACAAAAAACCCCAATGAACATAATAAATTGCAGTTGAAAACAAAAGCAGTGTCATATAATCTTTTAAGAATATACCTGATGTTAAATGGACTTGGAATTTTATAGTTTTGAACTTTGAAAAAATTTATAATTTATGGGTGGGAGCAGAATTCACACAATCACATAAGCCTGGATGTGGAAGGAGGAAACATGCACTTGAGCAAGGACCACAGGCAGCACAATAGACAGGGTATAACTTCTGATGCACAAACCCCCACACTTTGAAGGGTGGAGGAATCCCTAAAGCTGGAGGTTCCCACCCTGGAGACCTGCAATTATGACTAGAATATAGCTGCTGAAAAGTATCATACATACTGCAAAGATAAGAAAAAAGCAAAGGTGTGTACACAATATATCAATGATATCCAACTGCCTTCTCCCACTTTCATGTCATTGTCACCTACGAATCCTATCCTGGAACACTTTCTTTTGCTAAAATTTGTTCAAATTGGTTAAAATTGTTCACCCATAACAACACTTGGTCATGATAACCTGAAGTAGAATAAGACGAGACATAGTGTCTTTAAAAAAGACATTAGCTCATATCAAAATATTCTCAGGTAGGGACAATCAGGGATTGGTTTTGGCTATGGAGTTCTGTAATGTTACTGAAGGAACCAATATTAATGGGAATCATGTCACTACTGGAGGCTCTCTTTCCAAAGATGGATAGTTAATAGCAACAGGATACATAGATTTCTGGATGCAGCAGCTCAGAGAATTCTTCGCCAATGACTCACTAAACCTGTAAGACAAAGTGCTATTTATATCTGGTAAATTAGATAAAGAAATTATAGAACTTGCCATAGAAAATAGTCTCATGAAAAAATAGACTACTGTGCCCTTCTCATCAGGTTTTGTGAGGAAAATTTGAAAAGGTTCTTCAGCCTATAACTAGTAAATATAACAATGTCAATAAATACAATGAAACAGAAAATGTTTATGAAAAAAAGAAAGAGAAAAAGAATGAGAAAATGAAAATGAAAGAGAAAATGAAAGAGAAAACGAAAGAGAAAATGGAAAAAGAAAATGGAAAAAGAAAAAAAGAAAAAGAAAAAGAAAAAGAAAAAGAAAAAGAAAAAGAAAAAGAAAAAGAAAAAGAAAAAGAAAAAGAAAAAGAAAAAGAAAAAGAAAAAGAAAAAGAAAAAGAAAAAGGACAGTTCTGCAGAAGGGAATTGAGGTGGAAGAATGTTTATATACAGCTGGGAAATCATGTAAAGATTTTTTTCTCCCATAAAGAAAGGTGATATAGAGTATGAAGACAAAGTTAAAACCAGAAACAGGACTCATGACATGGAAAGGAAAGCAAGCATGTAAGGAAGAAGTCAGTAGCTTAAGGTACTCAAGTCAGAAGGCAGAAAGCCAGCCAACCATCCTACAATATCAATAAGTTAAAAAAATATACAAAGAAAAATCTGGCAGGGCACTCTTATCAGATTTATTTTGCAAGCAAAGTTGGAAATAATATTTCTAACTATCAAAGTAATAAGGCTTTGGAATAACATTGCACTGGAAGCAGCAAACAACTTAAAAAGAATTTTGATGAGTCCTGAGAGGTTTATAAAATGAATTACAGCATGATTTTTCCTGCCACAGGGTGTATATTTCATTTATATATTTCTTTTTGTCCCTCCCCCTTGTTATCTTCATGCACTACATTTGAAGATAGTTTGCTCAAAAGGAAGTGGAAGCTACTTTTGCATGCAAAAGCCTCACAGAAGATTATACTTAAATATCCTTAACTTTACTTCTGTCCTACACAGAATTTTCAGAGATGAACTATAGTACTGGCACTTAGGAAATAAAACTTAACACAGAAATGGTTGAAAAAAACAGATGTGGAAACTGGCAAGACTTGGTTAACGCAGATCCCACTTTATTTATATCCCACAGAACTAGATGATCTCTTAAGAAGGGAAAGAGAAAAAATAGCAGACAAAGAGAGTCCAGGCATATCCACAGGAAAAAAATAGGATAAAATAATCTGAAATTTTAAGGATTTAGGAATTGGGGCAAAATAAGGAAAAAGAAATTATAGATAGTGGGTAAATAATAGTAAAATGCTTGTTTTTCCTTACTGTTTGTTTATTTCAAACTGTTTCTAACTAATATAAATATAAAAAGAATCAAAAGGGAATGATTTCTATCTGTATTCAAAATACTTTAATATTATTATTCATGTGATGATTAAGAACAATACGTTTTTAACCATACATTTATACAGAATTTCACAAGAGAATAATATAGTTTTTATTTTCTGCAGAACTCAGGTAAAAGTCAAGGTCAAATTCCTCTTCCTCAACCATGTTTCTTAAGAGGAATGATGTCAATCTGATTGTGCCCTGTAACCTTTACCAGCCAGTGGGCAATATATTTTACTGTAGGCATCAATGAGAAGCACTTCTTGTTATCATAAGTGATGTGTTTTAGGTAAAGTAATACCAAAAATCCAGAACATCTATTCATTGCTTAATATAATAGACATGTGGTTTTGGATCTTTTTATTTTATTTGAAATTAACTTAACTAAGACACTGGTATGTTCTAACTCCATATTATGTAGCTGAAAGAGAGGTACACTTAAAATTTATCTAAAACCACAGATGATAATATTTATATTACAGCCTTATTACAATATTTATGTTATAAATTATACAATTTATATTACATTTTTGTCTAGCAGTATAAACACATATTTGCTACTATATAAATTGATGTCTATATATAGATACTTAAAATCAACAAATATAAATATGATTATTTATAGCTATGCCTTTAAACTATTAGTTTAACCATTTAGGAAATTTAAAATTACTCTGTTCTTTGAAAATTTAGTATAACTAACATTAGCTGTATGAAAAATAATGAAATCATTGAAAGAGCTAAGAACAATTAAGAGCATGTACTTCTATTACATAGCTCAAAGAAACATGCATAGCTAAGTAGATATATACCTCTTCTATCTTTTGTCTTTCTATTTCAAAGATCAAACTCATAACTCTATCTGTTTAAACAGAAGGCTATGTCCACACAGCAAATAGGAGATTATCTGTGTGGAACAGAAGTCTGAAAGATATGAACTGTAACTATCAAATTACATTTAAATTTGATATTGGGAATGAGGCTTTAGATGTCAGAACTATATCTTCTAATTAAGAGCAATGGCACATCTTCCCTAGGGGTGTATAGTTCTTGTCACTACAAAACAATATCTTATCATCATCAAAGCTAAAAGTAATAGAAAGCTTCAGCATGGGCCTGCTCTTCTGTGATCCTTTGCAGCCCAATGTGTATTTTGTTTTGATTCTATAAGGAAATTTGTTGGAATTTAGTATGCTCTGATTCAGCCTACAGGTTACATCCTGCAGCAGCAAAAATTACCATCAGACAGAGTCCTCAATACCAGAAGTAAAAATAGAAATCTTAACCTTATATTTCACAACAAACATTAAAGCAAAATCACACTAAAAAAAAAAAAAAAAGAAACTATAACACAAATTACACCACCATTGTGGCCTTAGCAAAGAAACAGAAGTTAAAAAAAAAGTCCAGTTTCTGTACAGAAAACAGCAATGCAGAAGAGGGTAACATTTGTTGATCAGCTATTTTTTAGTGATCCATTAATATAACAAGATATATTTTTAGTGTTTATGATACTGTAATGTTCACTGGGCTTATGGATATTAATGATTAAAATATGTCTTTATCTAAACCATTGGTTCCCTGATTCTGGAGTCCCTACTATATATGTATTTATCATTTCTGTATGCAATAGGTATTAGCGCTGCTAGCAGTAAGTTAGTATGGAAACACCACCAGTGACTCCACATACTCAGATTGCAAGTCTACTAAAATATTAATTTACTGAAATCTACAGTTTGTAGCCACTGCTGAACACAGAATGGTAGCCTGTGAGGCTGACTAAATTCATGATGCAATCTTGTGATTTTAAGCAATTTATAACTAAGCAACTAATTATCTGTTATTTCTTCCTATACTTTCATACCTGTTCCTATTGAACCTTCTGTGGACACCAAAATTATGTTCATGTGACTGTCTTGGACACTGTTATTTACATTCCAAAACTATTTCGTTTGAACAGCATATATTCTTGAGGGCATGGCTGCCCTCGAGAGGGATCTTGGCAGAAAATTGCCAACAGGAACATCTTCCTCAGGAAGGCAGAACCTTGAAGGGTGCATGCTGGGGCCAGCATGGCCAGGGAACATCTCTGGGGGATGGCCCTGATAGGCAGCAAGCTGAGGAGGGGCCACCCATGTCCCTGGGCAGCAAGGAGGGGCAGCATTGCCTGGGGTTGTGCACACAAGGCAGCTGCAAGAGCCAGGGAAGGGATTGTCCCCCTCAGAGCACACCAGGATTATCGCCCTGCATGCAGAAAAGACACCAACACACTGGCTGGAGGTTAGAGGAACCCACTAAGGCAGTGGGGCAGAGGCCCTTGCCCTGCAAGAGGCAGTGGCACAAGCAGAAACAGGAGAGGCTCAGGCTGGACGTAAGGTAAAGCCTTTTTCACAGGACAGCCCAGTGTTGGAGCCGGGGCCTGGGGAAGCTGGGATGTCTCCTGCTTGCAGAGTTTCACGCCCTGACTGGGTGAAGCCCTCAGCAGCCTGGTTTGATGCCCCAGCTTAACTTGCTCCGGGCAGAGGTTGGGACTGCAGACCTCCCCAGGTCCCTGCCAGCCTGTGGGAGTACTCAGGTGTGTGATTCTTGTTGAGAACAAACAGTAATTAGTCTTGTTTGGTTAGTTTATAGCATCTAGAGTTAGAGTGATCCTGCCCCTCTCTATCTTTCCTGAGGTACTGGTCCACGTTCACCATGCAGTAGGATTTGCCTTAGTGTGAACGTCTTCCCCAAATCAGCTGCTCACCTGTCTTTTTTTGTTTTGGTTTTGGTTTTTTTGTTTGTTTGTTTGTCTTTGTAGTAACAGACTTGCTGCCTCTTTCCACTCAATCACTAATGCCTTTCCGTTCATCAGTTCAATCAATTTATGCCTTATGATTTCCTGTTACAAAAAACATTTACCTATTCCCTACACCTTTCCAGTCCCTTATCTCTTTATTATTTCCCATGACTATCTAATTTCTTAACGCCCATATATCACCACAAAGACTGAGAAAAACATGGAAAATGAAGACCCAGAAGATGCTGCCAAAAACACCTGAAAATGAAGTAGATTGCTAATATATCATTATTCATATCTACACCACGAAGTGAATGCAAATAGAGCAACTGCTAACTACCATGAACTTAATTTTACATTCATTAAATGGTCTGTAAGGATTTAACCACACAATTTTCCCTCTGCTATAAATTGTGCAAAGTCAGACGAGCTTGCTAAAGTGATTTTTCTTCCATTCTGTATGCCAAGGCTGATACAAAGGATATAACACAAAATATTTTTGCTAACATTATTTTGCATAGCTTCTCATGGACATTTAAGCACACAGAAGGAAAATGACTGAGCTGTATCTGCATATGATAAGAGTGGAAATTTCCAGCAGCATGTTGAAATGTGGATTTGGTTAAATACAGCACCAAGCAAGCACTTTTGTTAACACAATTAAGGCAGTTTTTTTTGAAGAAAAGAAGTAAATGCCTATATAAGTCAGCAAAGACCTATCCCTACGCTATAAACTCATAATTTTTGTTAAAGTAGCAATTTAAATTAAAATGCAGCTCTGTTTTCTGAAGTTCTAAAAAGTCTATGCCATGGACTAAGCTTAGCAGACTAAAGATTCAGAAACAAGGGGAACAGAAGAAATACCTGCCCAACATACAGTATTTTGTCTCTACAATTTTTCTTTCTCTCTCCCTTCATTGGTCCCTTTCAAACAATTTCATCAAAGCAGACCACTAATTCTTCTTGCTGGATTGTGAAACCATGAAAAGCAAGTGGGTTTGAATTAATCATTAAAAATTCACCACTATTACTGCCAATGCTATACCTATTTCAGACATCAGGCTTCCAACAAATCCAGCCTAAGAAAAAGAGGTAGAATTGGTGGTCGTGGTGGTTGTGGAGAAGAGAGAGGGAGGAGGGAATGGAGAAATAAAAAGCTCATAGAGCTGTTTCTGGAATAAATCAGTCCCATATTTTCTTCTCTGTAGGTTAAAACCAAAGAGAGAAACATTCATACACATATTCCAAAGTCTGGATCCAACTTCACTATACACCAGCCACTTTAGTTTCTACATAGACATGGAGTATCCAATATACCTTGCAGGTTCTTGGACACATTTCTCAATATATTTTAAAAATAAGATATTTTTATTATTTAGATTCATATAGAGAAGCCAGAGTGCTTCATCAAGATTAATGTAAAATGGTAAAAAATCCTTCTACAACTTATTTCATCCCAACTCTGGTTTAAATCTTAGAGAACTGAAGGCAAAAAAAAAAAGGTCATCTCTGACGAAGATTACACAACTGGTCAGCAATTCATGCAGGAATAAAAATCACATCATACCTTTCTTGCAACAAAGAATGAAACAGAATTTTTTTTCACAGGATGGGAAAGAAGTAAAAATGTTCATCATGTAGACGATTGCATCTAGAATTTTCAGTAGCGAGTGAAGGAACATTTGGTCCCCATAAATTGTCAACAAAAATTCTTGGTCCAGGTCTTAGCCCAGAAGCTGCATGATGGGCAATATATACAGCACCTGAATCGCAGAATCAGAATCATAGAATTGGAGAATCATAGAATAGTTTTGTTTCGAAGGTACTTTTAAAGGTCCTCTACTCCAACCTCTCCTGCAATGAGCAGGGACATCTTCAGCTAGATGAGGTTGCTGAGAGCCCTGTCCAACCTGACCTTGAATGCTTCCAGGGATGGAGCATCCACCACCTCTCTGGGTAACCTGTTCCAGCGATTCACCACCCTTACTGTAAAAAATTTATTCTTTATATCTAGTCTAAATCTTCCCTCTTTCAGTTTAAAGCCATTACCCCTTGTCCTATTGCAACAGGCCCTGCTAAACAGGTTTTCCCATCTTATAAGACCCCTTTAAGTACTGAAAGGCTGCAATAAGGTCTCCCTGAAGTCTTCCCTTCTCCAGGCTGAACAACCCCAACTCTTCGAGCTTGTCTTCATATGACAGGTGTTCCATCCCTCTGATATTTCTGTGGGCCTCCTCTGGACCTGTTACAACAGGCCCATGTCTTTCATGTGCTGAGGGCTCCAGAGCCAGATGCAGTACCGCAGGTGGAGTCTCACCAGAGTGGAGCAGAGGGGCAGAATCATCTCCCTTGACCTGCTGTCCACACTTCTGTTGGTGCAGCCCAAGGTACAGTTGGCTTTCTGGGCTGCCAGTGCACGTTGACAGCTCGTGCCTAGCTTTTTATCCGCCAGTATCCCCAAGTCCTACTCAGCAGGGCTGCTTTCAATCCTTTCATCCCCCAGCCTGTATTGAGACTGGGGGTTGCCCCAACCCAGGTGCAGGACCCTGCACTTGGTCTTGTCGAACCTCATGAGGTTCACACAGAATCACAGAATCACAAAACGATAAGGGTTGGAAGGGACCTTAGTTGGGAGAGATAATCTAGTACAACCTCCTTGACAAAAGAAGGTTCACCCAGAGTAGGCTGGGCAGGAAGGGATCCAGGTGGGTTTTGAATATCTCCCGAGAGGAGGCTCCTTCCAGTGCTCTGTCAACCTCAAAGTAAGTAAGTTTTTCCTCATGTTCAGATGGAATTTCCTGTGTTCCAGTTTGTGCCCGTTGTCCCTTGCCCTGTCACTGGTCACCACTGAAAAGAGTCTGGCCCACCTGAAAACTGAATTCAGTACACAGGGAGTGGTAACAGGGATCAGTTACAGGACAAGGAAAACCCACCTGTGCAGAAAAATAACTTTCTTAGGAGTGAGTACTAAATTAATTCGGGGGGGGGATGATATCCCACCCTCCTTCTTGTCCAAGCGTCACTATCTTCTGGTCCTAATGCGTATCCATTCCTATCTTCATCTAAATAGGAATTATAACAAATGCCTATCATAGTACATTCATATTCAAAATAGAAGATTGTTCCAGTGCCCACACTATTCCACCTGAGGAAGAGGGAAGAGCAAATATCGCTGATACTGAAGAAGATGAGGTAAGAGCAACACAGGGCAAAAACCCACATGGAATAGAAATAAGCTCTCATTCAAACAGTAATCTTTCTTTAGAATGATAACTAATTAATACTCTTTGGATAAGACATTGTAGGCGTAAAAGGTTGTACAAGATATATTTATTTTGAAAGCACACTCCAGCAACAGTCTCTGTATAGCAGAAAAAGTATTACAGTGGATTGTCATTTCAAGACTATATATTATATGTCCTGTATCTTGTAGCAGAATTTTTATGATAAAGCCACTGTTTAGACTCTACCAATAATCTTTCACTGTTTGCTTTCCCAAAAGTCTGCAAAAAATCTGGTATGATCAGACTGACAAACATCTTGTTATAAGGCATAATGGAGTACAGCCAACATATTTGGATACAGGCCTGCACTCCTAATCTGAAAGCTACAAGTAAAAGAAGCCATGGAAAGCGTACAAGGGTAAAACTAAGGCTGACTTCAATGTATTCTTCAAATAAGGATTTAATAAGACAATTATGGAATGTTAATTAAAAATGCCAACAGATTAAACACATTCATCATGATTTAACAATTCAGTATGTGGCAACCAATCATTGAAACCACATTGTGCTCAATGGTTCTGCAGCTGAGGACAAGAAATTTAGGATTTATTCTGACTCTGTGGTCATCCATTTTCAAGTAATTACTGTTCTAAAGCTAGATATTAGAAGCAGAGAAAATGCTACAAAACTGTTTTGCAATCAGCCACTTGATTCTGACCTCATACAGGCTTTAGCCAGGTCTACAAACATTTATTTCTTTATCTGAGCATGGAAACATATGAGTTTTTCTATAGGTACACTTATACAAAAGTCACTTTGAAAAGTTTATGCTCTTGAACAGAAGCTTTATAGCAACCATGAGATGAGGATCACAATGAGGATCACATTAACATCCTTAAAATGAAAAAAAAAAAAAGAAAGAAAAGGCAAGGGACTTAGGGAAAAGGAAACAGACTTTCTAGCACAAAGATGTTAGAATCCAAGCCTTCTGATAGTGGTGTAAACTATCCACCTTTTGCTGATACTAAAATTGGCAGTGTCCTACTTAACACAGTTCAGGAGCAGGAGTTTCCAAAACATTGGTGTCCTAGACCAGAGGTAACTCAATAAACCAGGCCAGGATATGATGATATACATGACAGCTAGGAAATATGCAGGCATACAGACTTAATTTTAGGTTCAGAAAACTAAATTTAGACTCTGAACCCTGCCAATGATTTTTCAGTAGTATAATTTTTCTAGGAATAATGCCCTGGCATAGCTTAGTGTGACCCAAAAAGGAAAAAGTCTGAACATTTCTAACATTCTCTAATCGCTCCGATGTGCTACCTCTCCCTTAGATAGTCAAAGCTCCCTCAGCTGGGTTCTCCAGCTCTGGTTCTCAGGAGGCAGCCTGGGCCTGTGTGAACACGGAATGGAAAGAAAATAATCGCCCTTTCACTTGCAGCCATGCTGAGAGGCATTGACCAAGGGTGGAGGACTGCAGGCAGAGTCTCTATTAACTGTAAGAGGCAGTGTTGATCCCAAAGTCTCTATGCCTATATTCAGTGCAGCTAAGAAAGCTCTGTACAACTGGGAACCATAAGAAGTGTTCTTCAAAAGCCTGTGGTCCTAAAGCATCACAGGTCATAGTTCAGAAGTCTCTTTATAACTACTGGAAAAGCAAAACTGAAAGAATATGCTGTGACTTTTTCCTCTAGCCTGTTTCAGACAGATTTGTAGTGACCATTTGATAAAATGTCTACGTTACTTCAGACTTCTGAGACTCACATTGCAAACATGGCATCTAGATAGGCATACGCACATTATAAAGAGTTGTGTGTGTGTAACCATATCTGCAATTAGCTATATATGGCTTATATGTATTATGTATGCACACACAAAGAAAAATGGAAAATTAACAGAACTGCAAAGATATACCAGCCTAACACAGAAATATGAAGGTATGAGGAATGGTAAACTTGCAAGCAGCTAAAGCTATGCAACCACATTTTTTACTAGAGTGGTCAGTTAATATTTACAAAATGGAAAATCAGCAAACATTGGCCTAGCAGTAGAAAGAGGAATTCTTAGTCAAGGATGTAATCTAAGTCCAACAAAAAGAAGTACTTTCCTCCAAAATGTTTAAATGAGCTACTCATTTCATCATTGCTAGCTTTTAAAATATTATAGCTCTCTTCTCTCATGCTTTGCTTTCTACAGAACAATTCCAGGCAAAATTCATGACCTCAGGTAGAGAAGAAAGTTAGGAATGTCTCAGGTCTTCCTTGCTAGACAACTTTAATATTATTCTTTCATCTTTTTCTTCTTCACCATTCACCCATTGTGCCTTAATTAATAAATTCCATAACAATTATTATAAAAATTTTGCCAATTATATAAAAAAAGAGGAATTGCTTATTTAAATCAAGTGAGACCTTATAGAACAGTGATGTTGTTTGCTCTGAAAAGCTAGAACCATATATATTTGGAGTGTGATAACTCTTCTTAACTAATTTCCTACATGAACTATTTGCACTACAGTTGCAATTTACAGTTTTGAAAGACTTTTATTAAAATGCACAGAAGCAAGATTTGCACAAATAAAGAACATTAGTGCAAAATAAGCTACTAGTTATGTGAATTACACTCATGTAAAGTGGAAACAGTGTAATGAAAAGAGTTTCCAGTACTTCAGTGAAGCAAACAGAAAAGCTACTTAATCTGATGGAAACTAGGGAAATCTTCAATTGTAGGGAAGGGGTGCCTGGAACAGATATGAATAAATGTAACTCTGTTTAAGTACTGTGGTAGACCAAAGAGTGTTCTATATCGCTACACAAACAATGGCTTAGTTGTGTTTCAATTTTTCATTTTCCTAATGTGGGCAAGACTAATAACTCAATCTTTCTAAAAACAGCCTCCTTTCCTCCTGTGTCAACTCCAGCACTAGATACAGTCACAGGACAATTTTGGCAGCTATGGAACCTGGATTCAAAGCTTTGGAATGTAATCTTTTTTTGTTCTGAGCAGTGGTGTTTAAGTGGTTTTCTAACAGAAAAAGAAAAATATAGGAGCAGTTGGGGATCCGAAAGATTCAATGGTCATGCTTCTGTTTTTAAAGGGATGTAAATATCATTATGAGGCAATCAGAAAAACGGACAATAAAACATTAGGACGTTTTAGTGTCTGAGTACTTGTAGCCATTTAGAATTAAGGCAAGTGGGAAATGCCAATGGTCCATCCTGTTATTTGTTTATGATGATCCACATGTCTTTAAATATATTCAATACTTTCCCTTTTTAAAGGAGGTGAACCTTTAAGATAAAAACCTTGATCAACTTAGAGCAATTTGATCTGGAGGAAACAGTAACAATTTTTTGAAATATAGACTGAAAAACATTTGAAAACTTTTGCGGCAGGAACTGATTTTCATTGAAAACAGTTCATGCTCCAAACAGCAAGTAGGTAAGAGGCAATCCTGAATGTGGGCTGAATTAGGAGACAGAAGGTTAACAGGATATTTTTTTAAAAGATTACTGTGATACATTAAAGAACTTGACAATTATCAATTGTGAGAAGACTAACACAAACAATCACTTTACTCATTAAAATAAGAACAGAATTTTTCAGCCAGTGGACAAGTGAGTTTTGTGAACTGATGAAACAGCCAAGCCAGGTTACATGGAGGAAGAGAATCCCGCTATCTGCAGTCAAGTTTCAATTTCTCTGGAAAAACTGAAAAGGCTGCTCTCATCTCTAAAGATATGACATTCTCCCACAGCAATGATGTTTAACTTCCGGCTTAGGGGTATCCTCTCGTTCTAGAGAAACCAAGTGGTTGTGGCATGAAAGTGAGCTTCACAAACCATGTTCTGCCAGCCATGCCATGCAGCTGCTACAGATGGCCTGTGAGAAGTCTGTGCCCTAATTGTTTTCTATTGCTTTCCTTACCACTGCAGAAAAAAACCCAGTTTGATTTGGGTCTCTCCAAGGACATTATTGTCCAGAGAACTCTTAAATAATTCCTGGTCTCTGAGTGCAAGTAGAAGTTCAGACGCCTCTGCTTTACATCTCAAAATATTAAGGGCAATCTCATGGTTTTGCGAGGACAGACTCATGATTTTCAAATGATTGGTTTGGCGGCAATATACATAGGACTGTCTTAGCTTTCACCAGGGAGATCTGTTCTCTGCAAAGAGAAAATACAAGGTATACTACTTAGAAAAAACAAAACCTCTTTCAATCTCTCCAACTTTTACTGGGAATTGCAAGGTATTATTATAGCACCATTGTTAACAGCTTTAAGGCATAGGCCCAAAAAGCTATACACGTCTGCTCGCTGACCATGGCCATTCTCTCATTTATACCATAAGAGACTTCTCTGGCACCTCTGGAAATGCATCTCTTCTCCCAAAGTGTTATGGAGTTAAGGGGATATCACTTTTTCATATCAGAATTGAATCAGCCTATTCAGATGCTCTTAGCTACCCACAGAAATAGTCATACAAGTTCTTTCTTTGGAAGAGTGAAGACACGTTCTTCAGACAGTAACTTCTAAATCTGGATCACCAACCTGAATTTACTGAGAAAGCATCAAATCAGCTCATGTCATCATCAGGGGAAAATATAAAGTTAAAAGACTTTTATAAAATATAATTAAGATACTAGCTGCACAGCTTTCATTGAGGTTCTGTGTGCGTACTGATTTTCAGTAGTTGCAAACGCATAAGCCTACCCTATGTTAATAACAAGACTCTTAAAAAGAACCAAAGTGTGAGATTACTGGGGAAGTATGATGAAAGGTGCTGTTTTCTCTGTGTCTCATTTGTTAGAAAAACATCTTCGCAGTAGATTTTCTCACGAGATACAACATGATCACAGAGGAAATTAGAGGAAAAAAAAGATTGGTCCTATGAATCGAGAAAGTTTGGTCCTGAAATATAGCTTGTGCTTTCTGTTCTGGAAAGCTATACTTCTGCCTCTGCAACAGTTTTTGCATCATTCCAGCCAAGACACTTGTAGCATTTTTTTCTCATAAATTAGTAATCATGTACTCTTTGCTGTTGTAGATGTCTTAAGTGTGATCTTCAGCTTGATAGATGAAGACTCTGAACACTCATCATTGCACCTGAGGTCAATAGTTCCCCTCTGAACTTCTTACTGTGTCATGCGAAATGAATTGAAAAAAAGGGATCCTTGTGTCTCAGACAGAGCACTTAAGAAAAGTAGATGCATTTGGCATTAATGTCTGTCAGCCTTTGAGTCTACATCCATAAAATAAGAACAATATCCTGTATATGTCACCGAAATTTAAGAAAACAAATTCACTAATATTTAAGAAACACAAATTTAGAGTAAGTGCCACAGAAAAACCCGTGTTGAAATTAATGTTTGTCTTTGAAATAAAGTCTGCTTAGCACACAGCAAACAAGTCATGAGACCACACATACATTTAAAATACTTCAGCCAAAATACAGAAAAAATATTTCAAGCTCTTCCATACTACCTGTTCCCTAATGAATCAGTCATGTACAGAAAACAGTATGTGCTCCTGTAGCTGAAGATAGTATCATAAAGAGATTAGGATGGAATAAAAGTTCCTTAAATCACACCTAAATGAAGACTGCAAAGTCCTATTTTCTGTGCGATATTCTTTCAGTGTAGCTCTGTTTTTATACCTGCAAAGCTGGATGGAAAGCTCACAAGAGTGACACAGCATCCTTGTGAAATAATAATAAAAGCAGAATATGAATATATTCTATAAATAATTTGCAGACTACTTTCTGCTTGTGTGAACATGGCCATGATACACTTATAAGCAGGCATAAGAGCAGCAAAACTCAGAAAACAACGAATCAATTCACTAGTACCAACAAACAGTAATAAAACCTTGCTTGCTTCTCTGCACCACAGAGAGGAAACGTTTTTACCGACTAACAGTTTAAGCCATACCTCCTTGATGAGTGGATGAGGGTAGCGAAAGACTGGCACTTTCTGTTCAATTAATCTTTATTGTCCTGGCAGTGAAGCAATTGCTTGATACAATTCTGAACAGCCATAAAATTACTCACAGTGGTAGAACAAAGTGTTGGTTTTGCCTGATCAGAAATATTTCTTAGCAGCTGTAAAGCACTAAGGGTAATTTGTATGAGAGCACATTAGCACAAACACAGAGCACTGTTAAATACCTTTATTCCTTTTGTTAACTGGATTTTTTGACCTGAGCAACAAGGCTTATCAAAAGGCATCCACCTCATCCTTCCAAAGTCCTTGCTTTGCATGCAATGATCATTGGCTAACATTCACTCACGCACTAAGAAAGGTAACTTCAGGCATTGCCCTCTGAGGCTATTAGAAAAAGTTGATTAAAAAGGCAATAACAAGGCTGTGCCAACACTTAATTATTCTAGTATTACTTTCCTTTTCTTTTCCTGTCCTATAGAGTCTTTATGAACTTTAATCCCTAAAATACATCACCAATTCGTGGTAATATTAGATGCTAATGCACTACCACCTCTGTTAAACGACAATGTTGGACATCATAATATATTAGCCCTTGAAACTATCAGACCTATAAACTTAATGCCATTTAAAATCAGCTGACTTGCTTTATTTCATATCAAAGCATGATTAAGCATGACTCTCAAGTTCTTTGCTTCCACATTCTTTTCTTCAAAACCGGAAGGAATGAAAGACCTGTTACAAAAATCTGTATTTCTGCAAGCATTTCTGATCAAATATCTTGGAATAACAGAAGATTCCTACCGGGTCTTCTGTTTTGTGGTTATTCAGCAAATCAGATAGGAAATCATCATGAAGACTTTCTCTCCGAATCAATGTAAATTCACGTAGGAAAACTGCTCCTTGATTTTGGTCTCCACAAACCTAGAAGGAAAACATGCTATTAGAAAAAACAAATTGTAATTCGGTCATACTTACAATCATAATATCCAGAATAATCAGACCAGAAGATTAAAATGTCCTTTAATGGTCCATTAATATATGTCCATTCCTAACTCATTCTAACTGGTCAGCATTGCCATTAATCAAAACAAACACATGCATTTAAAGAAAGTCAACAAGTTAATGAATACCTGCCATTTAGATGAGATTCTGTTGTAAAATAAGTTTCTATACTGTTACTTGCAGCTATGGTCTATAAGGCCTTTTTAAAAAAAAAAAAATAAATTAATATTTAGAGTGTATTTTCACTTTTTGTCCAGTTGTTTGTCCAGTATTTTGACTTCTTTGCCATAAGAACTTAGAGCTTAAAATTTCTGGGGGACAAAAAAAAGTTGTTTATATTGTTTGTAAGTACTGTGGCTAGCAAAATTAAATATGCACGTCCATTCAAAATAATTTAAACTAAGAGTTATTGTTTTCAAGTTAAGGAAGATATGTAAGCTACTTGAGTACAAAGTTGTTTCTTCAGTTAATGCCTATCAAAATGTCATAGGTGCTATTATGCCACTGCTATAGTTTTTGGAAATAATTAACAAAAACAAATCCTCATTGTTCTTCATGTTTCCGTATCCTTTTATGCTTTTATTATTTAAGCCAAAGAATTATTTTTCTTTCTTTCTTTTTTTTTTTTTTAGGTATATAGTACACTTTAAATGTTGGAAACTGGTGAAATATCAGGGAGGATTTTTTACATATTAATTTAATGTGCTGCTTTTCATTAGACTGACTATGAAGAATTTCTCTACAGATGAAATATCCAAAAAGGTTGTTAACGATGAGAAATAGGGAGTATATTATCAACTGGAAATTAGTAGATTTTTCAGTTTTCAGCACTTTGCTGAAAGGTGACTCAGCTTGAGAGAATAGTATGTTTTATCAAAATGGCTAAATATATTTGGCAGCAGAGACTGCAACTCTAGTATGAATTAGGCAAGTGTAACCATCATAAATTATTTATTTATATGAGACACTAATTTATCTTCCTATAAAGGTATGTGAGGTACACATGTGGAGTCTGGAGTTTCTGGTTATATTTTTTCTGTTTCTCAATCTGAAAGACAAGATACTATAATCAGGAATGGTAGATACAGTGTTTCCTCATGTATTTAAGATACGCACAGGACTTATGAATGGACTGTTGTTATTACTCATGGGTGCTGTATTACTAGATTTATTTTAGTAAGAAGCAGCATGCTCTGCTGCTTTTATTATGACTCTTTCTTGTATTTGTCCTTCTGTATAGCCATATGCTACAGTTATCCTGGCTTTACTTATCCTAGCTGAGAAATTCAGTGAAAAAGAAGGGCCTGGAAGCACCATGAATGTGACGTGTAGTGTCCAGGGGGAGGATGAAGTATAGATTTGCCTTGCCACTCCCTACAAGAGAGTTGGTATTGCTGTTTGGGAGGAGGCGGTGCTCCCTGCCAGCTGGAAAGTGAGATCAGAGTTTCTGCAAAGCTAGTGCAGCTATAATGGGGTGACTAGAAGGAGATGAGCTAATAAAATTTAAGTGGGGGATGGGAATATCTTAGTATAAAGTGGGCAGTGGGTAGAAGCAAGAGTCCCTGAATCCAAACTTTGTGCTGGTGAACACAGCAGGCTTTCTCTTTGTCATAAGCCTCTTGTCTCTACCAGTAAAATACAGGGCACCTATTTTTCTTGGTGGCTTTGAGCTCCTCTGCTGAAAATTTTAAGGAGAAAAAAAAAAATAAAAAAAAAAAAATAAAAAAGAACTCTTTCCATAAAAGGAACAGGGTTTTACGAGTGTGGAGTTTTAAAATTTATAGTTAGCTTCCTGTCTTGTGGATAACATTGAGAGATACACCCACTGATATCACTCTTATATTATTAAGTCATGGCAATGAAGAATCCTCAAGGGTGTCAGAGGAAGAAACATGTATGTGGCCAGAAGAAAAAGAAGCCCTACTACTGACACATATTCTTTTTGTAATAAAAATTATGGACAAATCATTATGTTACAAATAAAAATGTCCTTGAAATAGCTCATATTACATAAAAGCGTTTTACCCCAGGAGTGGCAAAAATATTCAACAATAAAAGTTATTTCAAAATCTGTAGTTTTAATTTATTTTTAAGTCACAGTCTCTACTTGTGATTATAAGCACTTACAGTCAGCAAATGTAATGATAAAATTATGATTAATTAGGTTTTCTTACAATTTTGTGCTTCTAATTGCAGAAGTCAAACTACACATTGTAATAAAGTAACTTCCTCACTAATGATTCACCTTCCTACTTTGCTAATTTTCCCCCTACACAAATATATCCAGTGTCTGCAAAATCTTTTCCTTTAAGAGCAGTCATCTTCCTGTTATTTCAATTTCTGCTGCTGAAGTACTGTGTTATCTTCCTAAGCTATCAATGGTTAAAATAAAGACTTCATAAAGAATGCTTTTGCAGTATCAATAATCTCAATAAAGTATTGCTAACCTCTAAAACTTGACTGTTTAATGTCTCAATATTAGTGCTTTAACTGCTGATAACTGATTTAACTGATTTAACCCATGGGAGGGAAGTAGATGCCAGAGGCACTATTCAGGAAGACCAGAGAGATGAAAAAAGACATCAGGAAACTGAGGATGAAGGAAGAAGATGAGAGTTAAAAACCACAAGAAAACCAGTAATGAAAGCATGAATTTTAATTTTTTTTTTTTTTTTACTCAGCAAATCTGAATGATAAAATCCTGAAAACAACAAGAGAAATAAAAAGCATGTCATCATCTAAAAAGGATTCTTTTCCCCTTCATTTATAGTGTACACATTTCTGCTTTCAGCAGTAGTTCCTCCTGGGTTCACAGTAATTTATACATCTGATGATGAAACATAGCTGTAGTAGAGTATGGCCATCCTTACCGAGAGCTGGAATCAATCCCTTTAAGATGAGTGTCAATAAATTGAATTAATATCTGGAAAGATTGTTTACCATTTTTCAAGTTTCCTTAAAGTCCTGGCTACATATATATCACCATTTCATTCTCTCAGGAAACCTATTATAATTGTAACACAGCCACCACATCTCTCATTTCTGTTCCTTCATTTTATGATCAGACGAGCTTAGAAAACAGTCTCCAAAATGAAGGCAACTGAACCCTTCTTAGGCAGTGAGCAATCCATAGGTGTCCAAAGAGTGGCCTGGCATAAATTTGACCTTTATCAGCAACAATCATCTGCAGCAATATGCCACTTTTCAAGAATCTACAAACAACGTTGAAAATGAGGTTTCACTAATGCATACATTAAGATCAACAGAACAGCACCAAAATTTCTCAGTGTTAGAATACCTCATCTGGGTATTCATATGCCCAACTGACGTTACAAAGGAGACTTCTGTGAAACTGAGATGAGACAAAATTACAGCAAACAACTAAGCAATAATCTTTTTCTCATTTTAGCTGAGTTCCTGTCTCTCCTAGATAAGTGCAAAAACTTAGTTGTTCTATTAGATCCACGGGTGTGAGCCCGTGAGGCAGAAATATTTGAGGACCCAGGCAGACAAATATAGAATTAGAAAAAAAAAGGCCTAACACAAAGCAGAAGATGAACGGATGCATTCTAGCCAGCAGAGTCTAAGTTTTCCTGCACTTGAGCACTGCGGAAGCAGCTCCATTAGTTTTGCTGTGACCAGTAATAAAGTAAACTACTAATAATTCTTTCTTAGCAAGGTGTAATAGTGATACTTTGCTGAATTCAAGACACAGAAATAACCAGGAATCTGGTGCAAATAATCATGGTACCTTCAATAGCATCTTTCTCAGCATAGAGGCTGAGGGATTCTAATGTATCTCATTCACTAAGTAGAAATATCAAATGGCCTCAAATATTTATAAGTATCTACTTGGGCACATCCGTGAAGCAGTTTCAAGATGATAGTTCTTCAGCCGAAGCTTTTCTTATTTTAGATATTCAAAAGTCCAAAGCACACAGAAAAATATTACTAACATCAAAACTTGAGAAAAAAACAATACTGGTTTATTTAAAATCCTTCTTCTGACAAAATTATTCTAAAAATTGGGTTCTTTAAGCTTACTGGGTTTTTTGAGAGGTCTAGAGTGTATTGATGATGATAAGAAGGACTACTTTTCCTTATTAGTAATATCATTAGGCATTAATCTCTTGGATTTTATGACAGAAACAAATTAGAACATGAAACATATGACAGAAATTAAGATATTCAATACCAGAAGGGAAGCAATGACACTTATAGCAAGGGATGAGAAATGAAGGCTTTTAAGAAGCCAAGTTATTGTACAACACACTTTTTGTTTAAACTCCATTCTAAAAAGCATAACTTCCCATGTATTTCATTATTGCTCTCAATAAAAGCTAGTAACAACATTCCTCTTTACTGCCTGCAAACTTCCAAATGAAGGACTGCCATATTTTCATATTGGTGACAAGATTTTTATTGCGTCCCTCATACCTGCAAGACACAATCATGTAAGAAGGAAGGGCATCCTAGAAGACTCTCAGGTGTCTCTAAGCAGCTGCTAGACAAATGAACTTGACTAGTACCAGTGGTCCCTCAAGAAAACATTGAACAAAAAATCATAGAGAGTTCTTCAATAAGAAAGTTATTACAGTTGTCCTTAATCTTCTATGATTTTGTGCTACAGCTATGACCCACATTTTCTTTATTCTCCAAAATGGAATTAGGATTGGTAGATAGGGGTACAAGCCTGATACCAGGTCCCAAATTTAGAAGTTATTTAGGTTTAGTTTTTAGATTTTTAGTTTGGCTCCAAACCTGAAATATGAAAGTTTTTGTCTTTACCAAAGTCCAAGTAAGAACTGAAAATACACACAGATTTTACAGGCTGATTTTGCCACTGTTAATAATTGTGAACTTTTTTATTCCTCCAGAGATAGACAGAAAGCTATACACAATTTAAAATCTATTCTATGTGTTTCCTTCTAGGAATTTCCTAGATACGGGCACACTGTTTTTCAGTGGAATACATGTAAAAATATATACTACACTATTTAATTAAGGACATCACTTTCTAAATGCTGTGTTTCTGTACTATACATTAATACACAGAAATGTTCAAAATTTTCCAAACAGACTTTCTAGGTACTCATAGCAAAATACGCAGGCCGAGGTAATCAGGCTGTGTCAATGCATTTGGAATAATGTTGACAATTTGAAGCCTTTACTGTCACGAAGTCAGCTCTTGCTTTAAATTAAAGTCCAGAAGAATCCATGCCTAATGCGAATTGAGTGATAAAGCAGACCCCAAAACAAAAATCTGATTTTTAGACAGAGATAGCAATATTTCCAGCTTGGATTTTTCTTTCTCTTTTACCTTTGCGTTCTCACAGATTTAACTAGGACTGTGAAGATGACTGTTCTCCCATGAAATCTCCCTTCCCTTCTGTAAAATTTAATTCTGTTTGGACTCAGTCCAAATAAATTGTTTTCTTGCCAAAACAACAACAAGAAGAAAACAAAAAGCTTTTTTTTCTTTCAGTTTTGTGAGATCAGACAAGATGATTTGTTTAATCTCTATGCCACTGTAAGAAAATTAAAGGAATCTCTGGGCTATTGTAATAAACCTGCCACAGGTGACGAGGTTTTTTGCAGTGACCCCATAGCCAAATGACACATGTGATTATGAGGATGTAGATAGCTTTCACATGAGCATCTTCAGCTTCTCCTTTACTGGCACAGTGGACAGTCATCTACTGGAGTGGTGTCACTCCATATACAGAAAATATTTAACAGGAATGCAGGAGAAAACTCACGTGATTGTACACGTGACTCTCATGCAGTCACAGCAAGTAGAAATATTATAAGAAAGCAGTCAGAGTCTCAAGATGTTCTCTGTGTTTTCCTCCCACCTTCAATTCTTTATTACCCTTGGAACAAGTTCAGCATCTCTACTGAAGGTAGAAGAGACTCTTACAGGTCTTAGCTATCTGCTATCAGCAGGATTTCTTTCTATCTTTCCTGTTAGTCTGGTTTGAAAAGTCTGGGGAATTCTCTTTATTCACACAGAATATTTTTGGACGATAATCTTTAGAGGTTAGATTTCCAGTTTTCTTTGGCATGGATATTTAGTAGGTATTTATTGTCTTACAGCTCTTACATTTTATGACTTTGATTTTCAGCTTGCTAACTTTCTTTTAAATGGAAGAAAGGGTTATCTAGATTTACAAATTAAATCAACCCTAAGACGGTATTTCTCACTACTACAATATCTTCTTCTGAGATCTCAAAGTAGGATTACATGTCCTGGGAAGGAAAAATTATATTAAAAAAGCAGACAAACAAGCAAAAAAATCTTTACCACTACAGAAAACAAATTTTTCATGAGACCTGAATACCAACAACATTGTTTTCTGATTCCAGTCTTTCCAAACTGTGATAATATTATTGTTTCTGAATTAACAGCCTGTCTCTTAGGAAACTGGCTACTGTTTGCAGTGGTTTTGTAGGTTTAGAATTTTTAAAGAGAGAAGGAGGTTCTTATTTGGCTTCTCTGAAGGTACTCACAAAGTGCTTCGAAATACAAACCCAAATAGTAATTTATTTCCCAAGGGAATGTTTTATTCAACAGTGAAATGTTCCCACCAGAAATCTTTTTGCTTGTCTTGAAATATATTTAATCTTTTTTTCTTTCCTCCCTGCATTTCCACAGAGACTGAATTCATTATTATCTTAATGTTAATGCCCTGACTTCTTTTAAAGCTCTGTGAAGGAAATGTGGCTTTGTGCTAATTATTTTCAGTTCTTAAACAGCCACAATAGAAGAGTCTGGTTAATGTATTCATTGAAGGAATTATTTAAGCTCCATTTCAGTCTCTCATTATAAATGAACAAAAGAAACAAAAAGTGATTTGCACTCAAGAATTACAGCATGAAGTGTCCCTCAAACAAACCACCAGCTACTAGCATCTTGGACAGACATTAGCAACGATGGGGATAAATTTGTAAAGCATGCACACGCCTACACTTGACCCACAGTGTACCAACAAGGGAGAAAGCCAATATGGCCCCATTAAATGGAGTGGCAAAAATGCAGAATGCACAAAAACACAGCAATTCCGCTGCCAAGCAACCTTAGCCAAAAAAGAAAGTGGGAGGGGAGAAGTGGAGAAAGAAGAAGAAAAAAAGGAGGGGAAAAAAAAAAAGAAAAGAGCAGACTGTGGGGCAAAAAAGGTGAAATCACATAGAAGCAAACAAATCAAAGTTACATGATTCCTTTTAAATCCTGCTGATTACAGCCTTCTTTCTAGCTGAAGTTAACACAAAATGCACAGACTTTAGAAAGCTTCATGAACAAGAGCTGAAAACATATTTGAGAATATTACCTACTTTCTCACTTGCTGGATAAACACAGATTTAGATGGGTATGACTTGTGTTTCTCAAGCAAGTTATTTCTTTTAAAAAAATAAAAAAACTGCTGTTATTTGAACAAGATTGTATCTGAATGTAAGCCAGATCTGCTTTCCAAAACATGCCAAGCAAATAATGTTATTCAAAATACTTGAAAGCAGACACACAAATTGCTATGTGACACACAATTAAAGGCAACCAAGATATACAGTCTGGAGAACTCATTTTCTACCACTTGTTTCATTGCCTCACCTAGTTGACCATCAACAGGTAAGAAATGGTTAATTCAACGGTCATTTTTTAAAAGATGAACAATTTTTAAAATGGTCGGAATCATGTGCCATGTGTGGAAGGGGAGCAAGTAACAGCTTCAGGAATCATTTTGCAAGCTTCAGTATTTTCATTTATCAATGCAACTTGTCGCTGACCTGCAATATCTTCCTAAAGTCCAGCATAGACAACAAAGTACGCCAAATTGCATGAACAAATTATCATCTCAGATTAGCAAGATCAGCCATTTCCAAATGTTATCTAGTTAGCAGGATCTGGTTTGAAATTATTATTAATGTGAATGAAAGCAGTAAACAAGTCTTACCATTATTTTGCAACATATATCATAATTAGTTGCCCTTGGGCTATCATGTTTTATTGCTCTTGGTATTTTTACACGTGTTAGAAAAATTCTACTAATATAACTTTACTGTACTAAGGAAATAACAAGTGAAAAATATGCATCCAGGAAAATAATTAAATTTGATAATCTAATTTAATCTAGAGACCAAATAATTCAAAGTTCTTGTTCTTCATTGAATTGCATTACTAAGAGGTTTTTTATTTCAGCTGAACTACAGAATTCTCTAGGCTTCCTTTTTCAATTTTGACTGACTTTTGGAAGATGGAACTAGTTAAATTCTTCATTAATGAATCTTCCTTGGTGCTCTAAGCACAGTATTTTCCTCATGAAAATAAAAATTCACAATTATCATTTTCACATTTTCTTCTGTATTTGAATCTTGGACTTTTGAGACACAGGACCAATGACCCGTGCTGCTTCTTTATGGTTAAAGTTTATTACATTACAGAATAATGAACTCTGTGAAAAATTAATTGAGCTGGCATTATGGACTTTGGCTTAAACCCTAGTTACACAGGGTTCATGTACTGGTGGTGGAAGGTCCTGTTTCTTTTATTGTATCTCTTTCATATTAATGCAAAATAAGGCACTTATCACAGCATAATTCTTTGCAAAGTGCAGTTGCCCATGCAAACCAGTTTATTCATTACAATCTCGTCATGTTGTATGGCCTCTGATCATCTCTTCACTTATTAAGGACTAGAACTTAAGGAATTCCCTGGCAGACCGCTTATGGGTATTTATTACGTTTATACTATTTTCTGCTAATCAAATCATACAGTATTTACAGCAAGTCAGATATTTCAAATAGCCAACATAGACATTAGAAAACAGTAGTAAGACCATCTTTATGACCTGCAATTCAATCAATCAGTTACCTCATTTCTTTATAATAAAGTACTGTAAATTCTATTCAGTCCAGGTGAGTATGCTTTTATTGGCTGTGTAGTTAAACTACCATTGTCTCCATCAATACAATGATTGGCTTTGTTTGTATTTTGTGATCAGATTCATAAGCTTTTGCTACAGGTTGCACAATGCTGAAATAGAAGCCAGGGTTTTCTCATGCTTGTGAAACATTAAGACATCCGGTAAGAAAAGTATCAGAATGAGCAGCTTCATGGCATGAGATTTTATGTAAATCTTTCCACTGTAATTGTCCTTGTATTGGAAGACTTGGTTCATAGACTCTGAGGAATCTTTTTCTTCACATTGGATTTTACGGCCTGTATTTTAGTTTAAAAATACATTTGATGAGATTTATAATGCTTTCTGCCAATGGTAAGACTGGTTTTAATAACTTTAGAGTCCTTTTAATTCTGAACAGTATGTGGATATATGAATTTGGCTTTTTCTCCCCTTGGGAAAAAAAAAGAAAAAAAAAGAAAAAAAAATAGAAAAAAAAAAAAAAAAGGCAGCTTTGTCTTTTATAGGGTTGAAGGTTTCCTTTTTTATCTCTCCATACTTAGTACACCAAAACTCTGTCACATGTGTTATCAATGAAGTCAGTTGGGTCAGACTCTTGCAATCAGAATTTCTAACTTCTCTCAGATCTTTATGTTCTAAATAAGGATCTGAATGGTTTCTGGAGATGATGAAAGCAGGGCTGGGTATTTGACACAAACTAGCAAGTAACATACCATATATCCAGCTGGAGTAAATTAGCACAGCTTCATTTAAGCTATTGATTTATACCAGCTGAAGAATTATACCTGCTTTAACAAAAATACTTTTTTTTTTTTTTTTTTTTTAAAAAAAAACCATAGCAGGATTTCCTAATCATTTATCCATCTTTCCACACATCTTTCTGGCTGTACTGTTTAGCAAGATGCTATGTCTCTAATTCACTTTTCAGAAGATCTTAGTCCCTGTTGTCCGAGGACAGTGGGCAGTGACACAGCAGCTGCCCTACTCTATGAGCTGCCACATCCAGTCTGAGAATACCTACGCCGCACCCTTCCCGGTTCGTGATAGGTCCCACTGACTCTCCTGAGCACAACCAAGGTCCTATTCACCACCTGTATTACCGGGTGTCTCCCTATCTGCACTTACAACATAGTACCCTTTCTGCACTGTGTTGGGTTCCTACAGTCTGTCATGAGAGAATTTCCTAGAACATGTCATATACCTTTTGTGGCAGAGTTATTTGAGGCTTGTTTGGTGTTAGATTGATACACTTCTTAGTCTCACCAGATGGTGTTTCACAGCATTTTCAGAATTTCATAGTACTGAAGGCCAGAGGCCACATCCATTTTCAGGCTATACACTGTCAGACACATAATTCCTGCATTAAACCATCAAAGTATACTGTATTAGTGATCAATAACTTTTGAGTGAAGGAAAATACATCATTTAGAAGAAGCATTCAGTCTCCAATTCCATCTCAATAATTTATTTGAGAGCATGAACTAACATCCTGTACTAGCATAAGTATATTGTACAAAAGAGGGAGTCATTACACCTGAATTCCCTCCTAAAATCCTTTTCAGTGGAGTTTGACATACCTTTCTGTTTAAAACATGGTAAAACCTAACCAAAAAGCAATTGTGGAATATGCAAGTGAAAGAAATACCAACTACAGAAAGTATAACATCCAGCTGCTACTCAGAGCTGCTAGAAGATTACTGCATGTATTTAGGGCTGAGGCATAGACAGAGGCAGAATCCAGCAGCCAAGGGAGTCTGCACAGAGGCAGACAGAGCAGAGAATCAAACAGGCTCTCAGTAAGCACCCAAATGCCTGCTATGAGGCTTCTCTGGCGGCCTGCTTGGCTTCAAGGAATTTGAAATTTACTTTTTTCCCAGCCTGAAGCTACTGGCATTGGTATGGCATCCATGTAAAACACGTGCCTGATGTGTACCCCAGAATAAATACAGTGATCTGGGATTCTAAAAGATAATTTTTACTTTCAACCCTTCCAGAGTAAAATGCAGCAGTCCTTGCAGTGCTTAATTCTAAAAGAAGCAGAAGATACACACAAGTTTCCAGCTAAAAAGCCCACAACACATCAAAAATCCAGACGAAAAGAATCTTCTAGTTGATTTGACAGCTTTCCCTAGCAGTCCTTACTACTGCACTTTTTAGACATACCACTTTATTAATATGTTAGTTCAAGGGAATACCCCACTACCATACAGGTAACTGAGCACCCTGACAAATGCAGCATCTCATTTCATCCAAACTGTGGGTCTATCAACTTAGAATTTAGATGCCACTGTCCAGTCCTCCAAGCTGCCCAAAAGATGTACAGCTGAAACATGGTGGTAGTGTGGTCACACCTACTGGAGATAACTGAGCTGCGAAACTTATTAGCAAAGAATGAACTAGTAGGAAATGGAAATAGATTAGAATGGCACCAGACATGCAAATTAATATGTAGAGTATGCAGGGTTATCACAGCGAATGACAACATAAACTGACCAGAATGTGTAGTACCTGTTAGAGTTCAGGGAACAAGAAAATCAGAGATGTTTATATATTCCATTTGAAAAAGGCAGATTATACTCTGTCTGCTTATTTTATCTGTACTTTTTACCGGCTACTAGTTTCTTAAGCTGTATATGTACCACAGGACCACATGAACACCAGTCTGGTTCAGGATGTCAGTGCTAGCATGCTAGAAAATAGGCTTTTGATGATGTCTGATATTCCTGTTGCAATACATTCTAGAGAATTTATTGTGTATTTTTCTAAATTAGAACTTGTCATTTTAATTTAGCCTAGTGACTGGACTTTGTTTTGCATAAAAGTGAGGTATTTCCTGAAAAGAAACTGATTTGTCTCTCCACAGCCATCTGGTATCATCAAGAAGTTCTGAACCTCAAGCAGTTAATTTTTTGGGGTTTGATCTGTGATTTTTATATTTATATTTGCAAAACAATGAAACAGAAACTGGATTGACTTTATTCAGAAATAAGATTTATATAGAATATTTTCCTTTCAGAATGCAGTGAAGTAATGTATTCATGATCTACATCTTGAAAGTCGTGAAGACTCCATCCCTAAGCAGAAGTGGACAAAACCATGAAGTTAAAAACTCCTGGATTTTCAAATTGGAGTTTTAAACTGGAAGAACATCATCTATTAACAGGTGGAATACATATATTTTCCATCATTTTTGGTTTTCACTCAGCTGTAGACCTCCTGAAGATAGCTATCAAAGAACTTAAATGTAGTAGATGCATATCAACATTCAATGCCAATTTGTGGAATATCTGACACAACTAACGGTATACAAAATGTGGCATTGCCTCCTGTCCAGGAGTTATATTCAGGCGACTATAAGGAGTGAAGGAAAGATTCTCTCTTTCAAATCTTCAACAGAGTCCATCGAGTCACGGTATATTCAAAGAAAGGTTAGAAAGAAAAATGAGGTGCTGTTTTAAGAGCTGTGAAACAACCACCATGATAAAAAGCAAAAAAAAAAAAAAAAAGTCTTTAAATGTCACATGCTTTACACCACTGGATTTAATCATGTCAAGACATCATGATCCTGGAAGACAGCATCAACCTATGGTTTCCAAGAAACAATGTAGGAATCTATTTTTTATTTAAAATCAGTAATATTATTTAAAACTAATTTCAGGATCTGTTGACAGGCTGAAATATGACTTATAACCTGCCCTGATACGTTTAGTAGCAAAGCAAACCATCTGAACTAAGCTTGCTTCTTTCTACATAGCCTGCAATTCTTCTCACACCTCACGAATGGAAATAGGACCATGTTTTCTGGCTCCCACAAGACAGTTTCTTAAACCCTTCGCATAGTCTTCACGTTTAGAAGGAAACTATTACGGGCATCTTGAATGTCTACAGTCCACAGAAAACTGAAATCTTTCCCAAAGAAGTTAGGTGTATCTCCTGTAGTGATTTCATTTGCAGGAACAGTTTCATGAAGGATCCTAAATTCCATGTAAATAATCCCTGGGAAAAGAAGTTTTGTGCTACTTTTATACTCCAGCTGATGCTATGAATGGCAATGAAAAATTTTGCGAAAACTAATACACTCCAAATCTTAGAACAGCAAATTGAGACCTATGCATAACAGCTGCCAAAGAGCTCTCACTAATTCCTTAGTCTAATGCCACTATCATCCACCTCCTTGGCACTCTAGTAACACATAGCAGAAAGAAAAGCAGGAAAAATGAACTCTTACACAGTGGTAGAGGAAATGATGGATGGGAATACATGGATAAGTGATTCCTACAGGAGCTGAGAACCTTGCTCTTCTTCTGCTATCAAAATCCAGAACTTTTGAAAAAGATCAGAAGTCAGAAAATACAATGAATTCAAATGAAGTTATGGCAAGTATCTACGAAATAACCCATACAGTTCTACAATTCTTTCAAACACAAAAATGATAAATAGAATCTGTATACTCAGAAGAACAGTATTTATGACACAGGTACCTATATTGAGAGAGTGAGAAAAAGAGCCACAGGAAGGCAGCAAGAGGAAGTAAACATAGTATTATTAGAAGATATTATTACAGTCAATAGATTTGGAAAAGAAGAATATAACATGCATCACACTGAATTAAGCATAACAGTGTGCTTCAGTGGTTGAAAATGAATAACAGGCTGTGCTAATCAAAATTTTTGATTCACTGTCTTGATGACATATGAAAAATGTCTTTTAGAAGTCTAATACACCACACCATTTTTCCCATTTGGCCTACATGTTACAAACATTATTTGTTTAAAAATGTATCTCTTTATGTTTTTTTGCTGATTTCCTAGTGTGAAATCTTCTTACTTTTTATATGTTTATGGCTTCTTATTTGTCAGTAAACTTAAAAGAAATAAAGACATCTGCCACAAGGTACACACACAGCTGCCTCCCACCCCAACTGGTGCTGTGCTAAAAATATCTTTAATTAATATTCTGCACAAATGTTTATCATAAAAGCTGTAGATAAAGCATAGAGTATTCAGAGAATTTACAAGAGACCACTTACTATGTTCAAAATTGCTCCCAGTTTTTACCCATCTGCTCATTTAATAGAACTGTTTTTTCCCCCTTAGTGAAACCTAATGCACAACTTCATTTATATGAGAACTACTGACTTGCTCAAAGGTTTGATAAAAACTTCATTTTTACATTTCCTACTGAAATGTAGTTGACTGGTACTTGTAATGGTTAAGCAAACACTCAAAATATATTCCCTAAAATAAACTCTGCTAATTTGATTTTGTATCCTAATAATCCTGTTTATTCTAACTCTACACAAATGTATAGCACTGCTTTATTTTTGTTTATAGTCAATTAAGAAAAGTCTTTCTATAAACTTCCAGTGGCCATGTTTTTTTCTTCCAAGTAAGTTCAACTTATTTTTAAAAGTCTGTTATCAATCTTCAGCAATCCCTAAATATAGGTTAGTCAAATCTTGAATTCAGTCTCATTCACCAATACCTTATAAATCAGTAAATCGAGAGGCAAAATCACCAAGAAAGAGACTTTGCGGTGACATGGGGAACAATTAAAAAGCTGGATGACATTCTGTGAACAGAATTAATTAATCATTCATTGCACAAAAACTTGCCATCAATGACAGTTTCTAAAATACAATGAAGCAGCTCTTGTAGAATGAAGTATTTGCCTTACTGCAGTTTCTAAGAAACAGGGGTACTAATCATAATAATAACATTCATGTTTGATTCACTGTTGAGTAAGACTAAGGCTAAGTAGGCCTAGATATAGAGCAGTACTTCATCATACAGCCCATTTGTTTAGCTACTTCTCTGAAACACAGATGAAGGAGATGTTTGAAAGCGTATGGTGGTAGTAGACCTCATTATTTTGCATTTTTAACTATTTTAAAATAAAGAGACTTTTGCTCCTATAATTATAATTGCAAATTATGAGGATTTGGGATTTTACACTGAAACTTCAGAAATATAAGCTTAAGAAGAAGAGTTGTCGGGGTAAGTTATTTAAAGCTGTCTATTCAGTACATAAATGCATCTGCCTAAATAGAAAATCCAGACCTGATATGAAAATTAATATGTACCTTAGATTTCAGTTGCCACCTTCTTTTTCATTTCTGTGTATTATTACCTTCCATTACAAACATTAGATATTGGGATCTTTCTTATTTCTCAAAGTCTTTCACGCTTTGTGGAACACAATGCATACCCTATTGATATTTGTTTCTGTCTTGTTTAAGTGTATGCTGCATTAAAAATAGAATCTGATTTCATTCCAGTAGGAAAGCAGGGAATTGAAAAAACAGTTTCTGTCTTGACACATGAAGCTACATTTCACACTCCAATTTTAGTATCAGATGGGGGTTATTTTGAAACAGCTTCTCTATGTGAGTACTGGTGGGGGAAAAATCAACCAAACAAACCACACCACAAAAACCCTCCCAAATTTAAAGAATGGAACCTAAAAATCGACCTGTAAAAAAATAAGGGTGTATAACATTGGTGATGGGACTAAATGATCCTAGAAAGTCCTCCTAGTTCTGTTTTCATTTGTAGGAAAATTGACTCACACAGCAGAAAAAAAATTATTTCTTTTTCAGCACCTGTTTTGGGGCACTTCCTACTTCTGATGAATGTACCTCTGCATACAAGCAACATTTATTTGAGAAAAAAAGGGGTCTTTGATGAGACATGAGGCCTTGAAACTGCCCTGGTTCAGATATATTTTTTCTTCTTCAGGTAAAAGTTTTAATCAGACACAATCAGAAGTCACTTCAAATGTACAGTTTATTATATATTGCTTTCCTTTATTATTCATGTTGAAGAACAGGACTAAACTCAGAAAATATTTTGGCAAACTTTAGAAAAGGAATATTTAAGGATAATTTTAAAAAAACCCATCTTGCCATGCTTCAGGCATCTTATACAGCGCATTAATATTAATGGTACTTCCTTATAATCCCTAAAATGTGTTTCTACGAAGCATTTTTATGTAAACTGTCGCAGGAATTTACAGGTTATCATGAACCAAGGAAATCTTCACTTGACTTACCTCAGATAATCACAAGTCCTCTCTACAAAATGTATTTTCACAGGTATTACACAGCCTCAGCCATCTGTGAGCGCTTTTCTAGGATTTAGCAGAACTGAAGAGGACTCTCTTCCTATAACTTTAATTTTACAAAATGGGAAATGCGATCACTAGAGTATATTCATATTATTGAAATAATGGAAGAAACAGGTGTTTTCCTATAAGAACTCAGTTCCCAGTTGCACTGTTCCATTAAACGGATTTCCCTATTTCTCTCTTGCTTGACAGTGACCCAGTTCCAGAGTTGTTATATTTATTCGTGTGACAGCAGGAAGAGTTTTAAAGATTGTTCAACTGCTTGCTTAATGTTTCATTCTCAAGAAAATGAATCACTTCAGTTTTATTCCAATCATTTTAATCTATATTACTGTAGCATTTATATAATCTAAACACCACAATGTGTGGATAAGAAGGGACTGACTAACAGTCATTGGTTTGATGAACTTTTTATGGGCTTGTAAATTGCTTCAGAAAAATAAATGTGTGCCTCCACCTAAAAAAAAGCTTCGTATTTCTAAAACCAAAACCACAAATGGTTTTGAAGTTGTTCAGATATTTGGTTTCCTGTTTTTCCCATCAGTTTCATTTCTCCCAGGAGAGAAAAGTGCTAAAACTCCATTAAGACAGACCAACTGCTCTCACAGCCATCGCAGATTAAGAAGAGGCAGGAAATACTAGCAGTCTTACTGTAAATTTGAAAGCAATTCCTACCTAAATTTTGCAGATTCTGGTGGCTCAGAAAAAAATTGAGATAAATGTGAGAAAACTTTAAGGGATTTGGGCAAACCAAATCTAGAATTTGTATCTTCCAAGATTTTATCCGTACTCGTATAAACATAACCAATTGGGACTCACTGAATGAGGAGCATGCAGATCTTTGTAGAACTATATTCCTAGATAAAATACAGACAGACGCTGAATTAATTTTAGCTTCAGTACAATCTTAATTCTTTTAGAAATAGGCTTATTTAATTTTCTCCTGTCTATGACTGTCTAATATCATACAGAAAACTCCTATGAATGTGGCTGAACAAAAATAAACTGAAGCCAATATAAACCCACTAATTTTATTTCAAGCTATCATATCTCACATTTTATTTCACTTGAAACACATTTGAATTTTGAAAAAAAATCTACTGATACATGGATTTCCTTTCCCTATTTCATTTTCAAATATAATTCTAACAAAACGAATAAGGAGAACAAATCACAGAAGTAGTTACCACGAGATAAAAATTTGTAAACGTCCAGTTTGGTAAAGTAGGACCATTTCAAAAGTAAAGGAGGTGGATAGATCTTTGTCTATTATTCTTCCAAACAGCGATGATGATGATGATGATGATGATTATTACTTGCATCACTTTTCTAAAACAAAACATAGATGCAGCTGCTATTAGTTATCTTTCAAATAAGAACATCTCGGATTTGATGCTTGTCAGTACATTTTGAATTTTAAAGCCTGTTTTCTTTTCACAGTAATAGATATCTGTGAGGAACAGAAAATCACTAAGTTGTATTGAAATATTAAATGCAGTTTCACTGACATGAAATCATCTGTATAAAGTAATTGATGCAAAACTATATACTAGTAACTAGGATCTGGCTACCAATTATATGCAATTATCCTACTTGCCTAGCACCTCTTCTTCACCTTTCTGTCTAGGCAGTGCATTGATGTTCAAAAATTTTGAGACACGCTGCTTCAGGTTAAAAAATCTTTTGCCCTGGAGAATTTTTTTTGCTTCTGTATTAAGAGGTCATGATATCAGATTAGCTGTGATTGAGGATAAATGCCACTCAGAAGAGACCTGACCTTTCAACAGTCTCCCTATAATGGATACTACTTTATTTGCAGGGAATTAACAAGTAGTTTTGGCTGGTCTGACATCCAACAGCAAACCATTGTTTAGCTACTTTATGTTTGATCCGTCACTCAATTTCTAATTGGAAAGTATAATCACATTTTGAGGGCAGCCTGACAGATCACATCATAGAAGCAGATCTCAAATCGGCAAGACAGAGAGAGGAAGCATTTGTTCACCACAGTGCACATCACTCCTTCTGTGAGTTAAAGTATAAAACATGGATGATAAGAAACAGAGACAGACGTGCAGTCATCTTTTAATAAGAACCAAAAGGATGTCATGCGAGAAGAATGGGAATTCATCTTTAGTGCTTTCCCTCAAGCAATTCTGCATGAAGAGGGTTATCTTTTTAGGTAATATACTAACCTAGTAGCACAGAAGGAAAAACCCAAAACAAAAAAGCGCTGTTGCCAAAAGGACAACACATTCCAAAGCAGCAAGGAGACACTTGTAATCCATCCTCTTTTCCCTGAATTTCTGCCATAGGGATCTCGAACGCAGGGTCTCCAAGGAGGAAGAGATGCCAACTGTGCTCCTCTCGAGCAGCCCCTAGCCGTTAATTCATGAAGTGTCAATGAAAGGCCGCCTGTTCGCCGCGTCCCTCCGGCTGGCTGTCTGCGGCAGTGGGTGGTGACTAGCGGGATGATGTAACCCAAAGTGGCCGTCGGCAGTAGGTCACGGTTCATCTGCTTCCACTAAGGAATTGCAGCTGTGCAATCTACAGCCTTTACTCAGGAGAAGACTGGCCACATGCATGAAAGCATCCTGTAGCTGTTACTTCTATCTTTCCCAAAGAAAGACACAGGAAAGGAGGAGATTACAGAGAAACGCAACGGGTCACTGGTATGGCTGACATCCAGCCTCACTGAGACAGGGGCCATTAAACAAAGTAATCCCAAAGTAGTAAGACTTGCAGGTGAAAACTTAAGGAATATAAGTGCTTGCTAACAAGCAAAATATTTGAAAATGCTGTTCAAAGTTTCCAGCCTCCAGGTACCAATCCATTTTCTGAGAAGTGATACAAACAGATGACACTGTAAAATCAAGCATAGAGTCTGCAAAAAGGAGTAACATCAGTCCTTCAGAAGAAAGGGCTAACAATTCAGAAAAACAAATTATCATCAAAAAAGTGGAAAAGATGCTGGAAAAATAACATTAGGAAATTGCTGGCTAGGTCCCCCATCTGAGAGAAAAGCTAGTGGATTTCTCATTTCAACATGTGCCCTTTGTCTCTTATTCTCCTGAAGAACATTCTAGTGAAGATCAAACTGAGGATTAAGGCAACTAAATTTGAAAGGAAAGTAGAAACTCATGCTTTCCTTCTCCCTAGGCCTAATCACTCCTTTTCTTTCCTTTCTCCCTCTGAATTTAAGACTGTAAGTCTTCTACACCTTTGTATCCTCACTCTGAAGGTTAACAGAGTGATTACTGCATGCAATGCATCCACTTGTGCCTCTTGTTTCTCCAGTTCTCATTGATGCAGATTCTTATGTTTGATTCTAACATTCTCTGTGTCTTTTCAATTCATCTGGAAATGAAAAGGCAAGATATTCTGAAACCCAGGACAGCTAAAAGCCTTGAAAAATTTGGAAGCTGGTATTTTCCCCTCTTCTTCAATCGTGTAATAGTAGCATGGCATCAACACATTCTCACTCAGCTGTAAACTTCAGCATGCAGCAAAATTTCCTTATTAGATGCAAGACACTCTCTTTAAATTATTATCTGCTAGAAGTTAATTATGTCTGGATTCTTTCCAGACTGAGTTTATGGGGAAAATGGCAGCTGACAAGAAATACAATAGGAATCCAGATTAATTTGAAGATAAGATAGAGGAAGCTGCAGAGCAAATGAGATTTCAGAAACCTGCACAACACAAGGATAGTGTAGCAAGAGCTATAGAACCTAGCTAATAGCTGAGATATAAGTATGAAGTTCAAGTTTGTCCAGTAGCTACAACCGTGGTCTTGTCTAGTATCAGGGATGTGCCTCTGTGTGCACCCAGTGAACTTAAATCATGAATTCCCTGCATGGTTCTCACCCTGCATAGGTGAGAAAAAGGATTGATTTGAAACAGTGAGTTGACTACAATGAAGGTGATTCACTGAAACCCTAGCCATCTTCACAATAAAGTGTCTGACTACTTGGCCCAGTGGTGCTTCAAGTGCAAATTTTGGACTGTCTTGAAGATGCCTCCCGAAAGTTGGTCAAAGTGTATTGAGCACTGTTTCAATACAGTGACTACCATTCTGGGTGGAGAAATTCCACCCTTCCTTTCAGATACTCCCTAGTAGATTCCTCTGCAGAACTGAATAAAAAGTGCAGAAATATGACAGTTAAATAGTCAGTAGAAACTCTTCCAGATGATGCAGACATGGTGTACTGGATATGGGAAAGATACAACTTTTAAATTAGTAGCAAAAAAAAACCAAACCAGAAAGAACAGGAATGGAATGGAATGGAATGATGGAATAGAATAGAATAGAATAGAATAGAATAGAATAGAATAGAATAGAATAGAATAGAATAGAATAGAATAGAATAGAACAGTTCAGTTGGAGGGGACCTACAAATGATCACCTAGTCCAACTGCCTAAATAACTCAGTAACTCAGGCCTTTGCAAAGGGACTAAAGGCAGATTATCCATCCATCTGCTAAAATAATGTTACAAAGTGATCTCTACATGCTGAAAAGTATCTTGAAGTGGTGGTGGTGGGAGATTGTTATTGATGAACATAAGACATCCTTGAGAAAGCATGTTTCCAGGCAAATTACCAATATGCCATGTTGGGGAAGAAGTTTCACAGAAACAGGCATCAGGTGGTAGTAGAATTCTTTTGTTTATTAGAAAAAAATAATTACATAATGACAGAAATCAAGAACTGGTGCTCTAGATTGCCTTTAGCTGTCAGAAGGCAGAAATGGGAAAAGAGCTCTGAATGTATGTAGTCCAAAAAATGAAAAATAATAACTTTCTCAGGTCAGGGCATATTAAGGGAGTTTTAAGGGAGTTTAAATTAAGGCAAATTAAATGAAGGGAGTTAAATGTAGAGAGCAGAAAGGCTTGGTTTCCTAACTCTACGTTTCAGAACATAGAAATTCAGGTAAAATACAATTAAAAAAAAATATTTTAAAAATCCACTGAAAAATTGAGAAAACACAAAAAAACCCCAACATCGATAAGTAGAGAGCAAAAATAATGTAGGAAATAGACAGTGAAAAAGCTGAGAAACTTGGAAAATGAGTGAAGTCAATGAGAAACAAGAAAAATTTTCGTAGAATTATCATGAAGATTGATCAACCCACTGAAGAAACTAGAGTGACATGTATAAAATGTAAAGCTAAGTGTAACATAAAACCCCAAAACTTATGAATACAGGTACTGTAAGGAAAGAATTGTTCAAGAAGAGTGGAAATAAAAGTGATGGGTAAGTATTCATGCATTTAAAAATTATCTGGGAGAAAATACTTTTGGGAAATAATCATCTGACAAAGTATTCTAATGGGACTGTACACTAAGTCTGCCAATCATAACTACAGTCCTTTTTGGATATAAGCAAAGATATCAGTATTATTATTGGAGAGTAAATTACTGGCAATATTTGTGTCATTATACAAAAATGAGTATCCCAAACATACTTTGGAAAAGAAAGGACTACTAAAATTGTAGGCCCAGTAATGTCTAGATGCAGTAGCTAGGAGAACTTGAAAAATGAATGAAAAACATTTAATCAACAAAAAAAAAGACAAAACAAAACAAAACAAACAACCAAACAAAAACTACTTTAGACTTAGTTTTGGTAAGCAGGAATAAAATAATGGAAAATATATTTATAATGAAGTTAGTATCTTTATTTATTTAAATAATTAGATGGAAAAATAAAAAATCAGTTGGTAAAATAGTCTTTTATTGCAAAAATGTCAGTCTGTGAAGAATTAAGGCCTCTGGTAAGTAAATTCAATCAAACTAAAGAGTTCAAGGTCTCAAACTCTATAGAGGTTTTAATTTCCCAAGTTAAGACTACATAAAAACCTTGCTTAGAACACAAATCCCAAACAAGTCAGAAAAGTGGCCAGAACTAATGTAATGAATCATTGTATATAAAGGGCTATCAGTAATAATATGTGTGCCTGCAAAAAATGAAGATAAAAAAAGAAGAGGTTGAACTTCAAAGAAATCTGGGATTTAGCACTGTGAGGATAAAGCAACATTCACTAAAAGCCGAACTGGATATAAACCCCAAGGAAGAAAATAATAAAGATGATGAAATGAGAAAAAGGGAGAAACGCTACTGGGTGAAACTGGAATCAAGTTCAAAGATAGGGAGTGTCAGTCTTGAAAAACAAATGAAGTTTTGATATAAATTTTAAACAAGCTTAGTTGCATTGACCATATAGGCAAAGACATAGAATGAGTATTATGAAGTAAGAATGTATAAATGTAATTGCTATAGCACATGTTGAAATGCAATTCAAAAACTTACAGTATTGTAAGTGGAAGATAAAGGAGGGAATCTTTATTACTGTAAATAACCTCTGTGTGAAGATAAGAACAAATGAGTATTTATCACATCAAATGGCTGGCATTTAATAGTTCTTCTGCAGAAAATGCTGAAAAAACAGCAAATTAAGACAGGATAGAGAGGACAGGAATCCGAGAAGACTTCTAAGGGCCTCATTTTCAGTATTTTATGATGTTTTACTCATGACCTTGGCACAAAAAGCAAAATGTGATGATGACATATTGTCAACACAAAGAAGCATTATGTGCCCTTGAGAAATAAAGGGATAGAAAAGAAATTACGTTGTTTAATAAGAAGTGAAAATCACACACAGGTATCCTGTTCCACAAAATTCACAGTGTAGAGTCCTATTTATGAGAACTTCTGACCCTAAAAAGAAAAGAGCAAATACAGAACCCTAGACTTCACGGATAAAGTAGAAAATGGATATTTAAACTGAATACTTATCCTGAGAAACTTTCAAAGCCCAGCAGCTTTAACTCAGGCCCAAAACATGACTGGTTTAGAAATCATGAGCTACAGAAGTGCCATAAAAAAACTACCAGGTTTGTTTTCATATAACTTCTCAGATATTTTTATGTTGTTACTCTGGGGCAATTGCTCTCTCCCAGTCCCATTTGCAATCGTTTTACAGTAAATACCTAGGGCTGGCTAAAAACAAATTAATTCTATTTCTTTAAAACCTTAAAATAAGGTTTACTGTAGTTTCATATGTACTTTGTGCTGAATTCAACTTCTGATTAACCCTACACTCAGTACAGTAACTTACACTGTATATAAAACAGCTCTGTGGAAAAAAGATGACGTAGATTCAACAACTTTCTTTGCTGTTTAGACACCTTACCTACACAAGATATGCAACAACTTCAGCTCATGCTTTTGCTTCATGCCCTACTCAGTTTTTCTCCCCATTTCTTCCATAGTCTTCTATCACCTCATCTTTTTTTGTCAGTAGAAACAAATGGGTCTCCTGTTGTCCAAGAGTTTTCCCCACTTTTCAGGCCTAATTAATCTCATGCAAAAAAATGCAAAGCTCCCACCCACCAGCACCTGAAAGCCTGTAATTCAGACTGCAGCACACAGGACTACCTTCAGCACAGGTCTCTGGGGCACAAAGCAGTTGTTATTGCATTTGCTGAAACAGAACAGGAAAAGGTCATGGCACCCCTTTGGTGACTGAAAAGCATGTTGACTGAAAAATTTGGGTATGTAACATATTTTCCAGGAATCACTGCAGTCTCCTGTGTCTTTCTTGGCCTGTGACATAATAATCTTTCTGTAGAAAAGTCATAAGAATTCTTCAGAGCCAGAAGATGGCTGCTTTGGTAACAATAAGTAGATGAGGAGGTCCATGCGCAGTTCCTGAACGCTGTTACTAAAAAGGAGTCTTCACTGAAAACAGTAGGGAGGTAGTACTCATTTTGATTTAGGGCAACATTTCATAAAAATGCTTAAATCAGAAATATGTGAGAATTTTAAAGAAAGTCCTGCCCCCAAAATATCGAAAGGTTCACAATAAAACTGTCATCCCTGTACACAAAAATGTCCTGTTGCACAAAAATTCTATGCCAAAATGGTCTAGAAAATTTCCTCAAAGGTTAGACTCATAGCAGCATGATGCAGTCTTTCTCTTTAGGTCATCACAAAAGAGAGGTCATGTGCTGATAGACAGGATTTTCCATTTCCCTGATACAATAAAAATTATGTCATTTAGTTTAATTGATTAATAATGTGAGCAAGAAAGCATACTTTGCCATGCCAAATTTAATGTGATTTATAAGAATATTATAACATTTCAAAGAGATAAAAATATTTTAGAATACAGACTTTTTGTATGTGTACAACATGAAAATCAAACAATCCATCTTCTCAAAAGATTTTTTTGAGCAAACTGTGTAAGACTTCCATTTTACAAAACTCTCTTTTGTGGTAGAAACAGAACTAAATAATTCCTTCATCAGTCACTGCCATAAGCCACCTTCTTTCCATGGTATGAAGTTTTTATTGCAAAAATAAAGAAGGCATCACATGTGACAATGGCCTAAATTTAACACAATGAAAACAAAACTTCAATCAATTTTAAATCTGCAAATACCATGAAATGCCAATACTATTTTTTTCCACAGGCTTTTTAATGGCTTTTAATATTGCTAGGCCTGACTGGAAAACAGGAATTTCAACATTTCCTTTTATGCCACGTGAAGAAAAGAGTAAAAAAAATAAATAAATATCAAAGTACTGGGAAACAAACAAAGAGAAAAAATTTTGTATGCTTTGACATTTCCACTTACAAACATAATTGAAATGAAGTATTTTTAAATTATTTTAAATGTTTTAAATGTATGTTTTAAAACAATCTCTAGCCTCCATTCTTCTATACTAATTGAGACACTTTCAGACTGCATGTCCCACCTGACATCACCTCTTACACTTCAGACACTTACTGAGATTTGGTCCATCAACAAATTCTAATTTACAGAAGAAATCAGACATCAAACAGGTTGTGTTATTTTAGGAAGGAGAAGTGTCAAACTGGCTTGAAACCAATGAATTGTAATAATAATTCCACAAGTCAGAATGTAAAATATCAACATATATGTCCAATAGCTCAGGGTAACTTCCAAGGGTTAAAAACTAGTCTTTTTGTCTCCACTGTATTACATGACCTAAATTCCAGTCTTAAATGCCCACATTCATACTTGCCTTCTCCTTGCTGCTCAGATAAAGGTTCTCTTACACTTTCCTTAACATAGACTTCTATCTGTCTTCATGGACATACCTGAGCACTTCCAAACTTTTGCACCATGGAACAAATGTGCTGGAACAAATACATTCTTTAACAGAAAATTCTGCTTTATCAAACTATTTATTTATTCAGGATTAAATATTTCAATTAAATGTATTTTTTCAAAGCCTGAATTCGTGCTTAAATAAAAATTTCCAACAAAATCAACACCTCCCCTGTGCAAGAATTTGCTTATTATCAGTCAAAACTACATTTTTGCAAGAAATTTGCCCAGATATTTCTTACAATTATACTTATACTTCTCAGTTTCTGAGCTGAGGTGAGAGTAGAGAAATGTCTTCATTTCTTCACTGACTGCATTGCTATTCACTTATAACTTTACATTTTCTGGTGGTCATGAATCAAGCATGTACAGTGCACTGCACTGTTTTACAGACAGAAATTTTGTTCTACAGAGTCAAAATCCAAGTAGTATAAAAACTATTTATACTCTTTGACAAAAAAATCCATCCACCTGTGTATTGCTAGCTCTGTTATAAAAAAAGACATATGATATCCAGAAATTTAGGTGTAGAAAAGCTTCTATGTGTCAAGGTTCTCAGAAATTGTACAAATATTGATTCTGCCTCATTCCTTCCTTTTTCCAATTATCTCTATTGCCTGAATCCCACTATGAAAAGGATACATTAAGCACAGCAGCGAAGTATTCCGATTGCTTTTTTAAAACTGTTAACTCGCACAGCTTCTCAGTTTTACCAACTAAATTGCTTTTGTCAGAGTTCTTGCAAGGCTTTAGATTCTTGTGCAATCATGATGCAAAGCAGGCGACATCTACAGGTACACAGCTAATGTGTAGCAGGTTTCAAACACATTTCTGAGACAGTGGGTATCTGCCAGCATGGACCACCTCCCTTCCTTTCCTGCTTTCTCTACAGCTGATTTACATTCCCATCCCCACCATCTGGGCAATGCCTTTCACATACAACTATGGGGAACTTCTCAAATTCTTGCTGGGAGGCAAGATAAAAGCCTGGTGGTCTGAGGGAACCATGTGAGTAGAGCACAAACTCTGTATCCAGCATGGCCATCTGTGCTACCAAAAACCCTGCATGTTTTTCTTTGCTCTCGGAGCATTGAATGGGACTCCAGAAACTGCACGTTTCCTCCTGGCTGCTTCCTGCTAATAATCTGAAGTCTGCCAAAGTAGCTCGAACCTCTCCCCTCTCCACACCCAGTCCCTAGGTCACTAACCTTCCCAGCGCTGACAACAACGACTCTCTGAAAAAGAATGACAAAATCTGAACCATCTTTCCATACACAGGGAATGGCTTGCCAGTGATTTGATGTGTGGCAAAAAATCAGCCCTTCTGAGCCTACCATTATTTTTTAGAGCTTTTCGGTTATGGGGCATATCAGGATTTCACACTGTGCAATGAGAGAAAAAAAAGCCAACAACAAATCTCCCAACAGTTTACGCAACTCGCCCTCAATTCCACTACTCCTTGTTCTCTTTTCCCTCGCCCTCTCCTCCCCCCTCCCCCCATTTTATATCTTTATTACATCAGAGAATGCTGTCTTGATGATGTAGCATACAGTATAGTACAGTACATCTGGTGGCTTAGGTAATAAATCACAGGACTATTTTTCTAAGCTTTTAAATAAAATTGCTTTATCTGCTTCTTCCTACTAACAGTGCCATCGGTCCAAATGGCTTGCTTGGTTTTGCGAGCTTTCCCACTAGCTCACCAGGCCTTGCACAAGAATTTCAGATCTGTGCCATATGCTTGATGGTGTTAACAATGAGTCCCTAGTTACATGATGAAATTTAATTTTGTGCTCCTCAACTCTCCACTCCCCACATTCTGCGAGGATGACAGACAGTTTGGGAGACCAGCCCTGCCCCCTTGTCTGGCAACAGAGGTATTAGTGAACAATAAAAACCAATGTCCTTCTTTGGGAACTCCCAACATCTTTTCAAAACATGGCTTTAACAAACTCCAAAGCACTAAAGCACTAAAGACCTTTAGCCTCAGGTTCCCCCTCCCCACCCCACTCCTCCCCGCCCCCCCCACCAAGCCAGGCTTGTGAATTACAAGCACAACACCCACTCATGTAGATTTAACTACTTGGTTATTGAAATTGTGCAAATAAGATAAACATTTATATAGACACCAAAGGTTAGAGTATGCCTTGGTATTTCAGGCCACTTCTACCAGTCATGTGTTAGAATAGGTTTTTTAAGATTTAAATTTACTCAAACCTTCATTCTACTTCTTGTTGTTGTTTTGTCAGACAAGCGTGCTATTTGGTTGCTTAAAATCCTGTATGTACTGCAGATCAACTAAGGGAAATACTAAGCAGCAACTTCCAGCCCAAGCAGTATCAGCTGACAGCTGTGTAACCAGGACATCTGCCACTGGCTATGTGGATGGGCTTATCCTCCAGTGCACCTTCAGATTATCCCACAGAGGAGGCAATGGCCCAGACTTTACAGGAAAATCACTTTTAAAAGACATACAAAGTGTTTCTTTGTCATAATACCGATGTATGTTGTAGATCAAATGTATCTGCTGGAGCATGCACTTGAAAAACTTCAGTAGGCCGAAGCTACATGTTATTAGCTCAAAGTTTCATTATACTTAATTCAGCAGTCACGGTAGCAAAGTGGCTGCACTCCATTTTGTCAAGTTCCTTGTCCTGCAGATAAGTTTTACTAGTTCCATTGTTTAATAGTAAAAGTCAGCAGCATGTTGGGTAAATATTAAAGAAGCTCCAAACCTCATGGTTCATGCACCTAGTGGGTTCCACTAGATATGCAAAACATAGAAACACTAGGTATATGTAATTAACAAACAACAAAATACTATATTAATTTATTAACTCGTTATCAAAATCTTCATTCCTTATTTCCTACAGTTATACATATTTATATATTTTCTTTAAAGCTAGGGCCATCTCTGGTTTTGTCCTGTAATTCCCATGAGGATGGGCACTCAAATGTTATCGGTCAAGACTGAGAATCTCTAGTGCACTGAAACCAAACCAGGAAGTAAAACCAGCACAATATGAAGTGTTCCTCATCTTTAAAACATACATTTGCAATGAACGAGATTTGATGAAACAGTATTTGAGAATAACAATTTATTCAAATACTACTTACTGCCAAGTGCAAGAAGAAATTTTAATTTCACAGGAAACTGTCTTCATACTCTCCTTAGGGTTAAGCTTACTTTAAAGTATGGTGACAGTCTCTTCACTGTCTTAGTTCAATACTCAAGCCCCTCAGCAAAAACCCTAGGTGTTCAGTATGCTGAAAACAATCATGTAGGATACTCAGCATTATACGGCCATTCAAAACACTTTGGTACCTAGTAGAAGAGAATTTTTAAGTCTTCAGAGGAAATAAGGATAGCTGCCAGGTTCCTAATGCTGCTTTTAAGGCTTTGTGTAGAAGCAACCAGACTTGCCTAAACACAGTTCATACTCTGAAGAGTATCTTCAAACTAATGAAACCTGAGATTTAAAGTCACATTTCACCCTTACCTTTCATGGTTGTACCTGGTCAGAAGCCTAGCTTACAGAGCAAACTCTACCACCTTTCAGTGGAGACTCTGCTGACATCTGGACTAGGCTCACTGCTAGTATGTTATGGTGCTCAAACCACCTCATCTCAGCTTCAAGTCAGATGTAAGTACATGAGTTGAAGATAAGAAATTCAAGCTACAACAACACAGCATATAAAACTCGAAATGTTCTCCTTCAAAGGGATATACACACAAGAACAACTATATTACATTAGGCCAGAGCTTGGTGTGGTCCACTTGGTAATATAAAACCAGTGGCCACTAGTAGACACTTAGAGAAGAGTAGAAATAGCATAAGAATCCTTCTCTGAGCATACAAGCTTTAACAGGACAACATAGATGGATAAAGCAATGATAAATTTAGTATTTCACAAATTCATGGTGGTTATATCAGAAATTCAGATCTGAATCCTTAATAACAGCTAAGTAATATGTGGAAGTTATTCTTTTAATAACAGCAGATAGCATTGAGTAGGAACAATGATTTTGCTTGTAATCATCTCACATTAGAATTATGAACCATTCACCACCAGAAAAGACACTGCTAAAAAAAATATTTTTAAAAACACTCCCTTAGGATATGGCTGCACTAGTGCTATGACAAAAATAAGTACAGAATGAGTTCAAGTCTTTGGAAGACATTTTGTTTCTGTTTTCTGAAAACAGTAGCTAAGCAGCAGGCAAGGACTATTTATTCCTCCTCTCTTTGCGAGACTGTGGAACATCTAATGCCAAATCTATGCCGTCTAATTATCACTGTGCAGAAGGATGCAGATTCTATCCCCAAAATACAGTAGTGTCAACTTCTGCAGCTCTCCCTATTAGCATAGTTTGTACTATAGTTAGATGGCAGACTATCATAATTTGCTGTTCAATTCTTTCTTTTATCTGAGTAATAAATGAAATACACAAGAATGAGAGAAAGATATTTGATTATTCAGTTGAAAGCAGTCCAATTCATTTGAACCTGAAACTATTACACTTTGGAATATACTCAGTTTTCAGAAGCCCCATCTATTCCTAAGTGTTGAGTGTAGCTGGATCAAATCATCATGTCCCCATTATGTGATTAAAACAGCCCCTGATCATGCTGTTTCTATGTTTGTCTCTGTTTTTGACTTCCGTGGCTCCAGAGTATCCCCCTTCGCCCCCATTAAAGGTGATCACAGATTGAGAGTTGGCTGCTTTGCCTTTTCATACATACCACTTGGATCATGAGTAATGAGGGGCATTTCATTTAGGGGTGTTCCTAACAACGGGACCCTGTCCAACTGCCATGTGTCTGTTAACTGAATGTTAAAACAAGGTAAGTTAATGTTAGGCAAGTCTCCTTGGAAAGTTATTAGCACAAGAGACTGTTTATTGCTAAAACATTCTTAAGCAAAAATAGAAATATATTTAACACTGTGTCCTAGATTTCCAACACACATCTCAAAAGAGAGTGTTTTAATCATTTTGCACTGTCTTTAGCAACTGCTAACTGATCTGATAACCCCTCTTACTCTTTCATTACAGCTTCAGCAAAAACAGCAAATGGGAGCATTATAGCACCAAAAGAAAGTTCCAAGATTTTTCCAAGTTTATGAGATTACTCAAATTAGCAGAAACAAAAGGCTATAAATTTAAAAATTAATTTAATCCTTAGGACTGACAAATATTAAATTCTCCCAAAACACTTCTCTGGGGCAGGCAAGAAAGTTTCCCAAGAAATGAGTTAATCAATATGTGAAGCATTGGCAAAATCACATTACTGCTTTACACCAGCCTGACAAAAGGAATTGAGGCGCAGGAAAAGAAAGCAAAAGCACATATAAATTAATGAGTGAAACAATAGACAACTTGCTTTTCTGAATTTTCACTTACGATGCCTGCAGCTCACAAGTTCACATACCAAATGGCTGAAGCCAAGCTAAACATTATGTATTTTATATAATCAACTTACTTATTTCCATTTTTGATACTCCAACTTGTATTTGGAGCAGTTAAGAAATAGATGTTATGGCATTTTGAGCTCACAAACATTGCTATTTTCTGTTCTTCACCTATATGCCTTCCAAAAATTACAAGAACTATCCTAGGAAAGCACAAGTGGTTACCACAGTTTGGAGTCATCTGCAAACCTGACAAGTATACCCTCCAACCCCTCCTCCCCAATTACCAATAGAGATGTGAAACAAAACAGGTTCCAGGGCAGACCCTGTTGAATGCCTCTTTGTTACTGGCCTCCAGGAAGGGTAAAAACCTCTCAACACAACCATCCAAACAGCATTTTACTCATCCATCTACTCAAGCTTCATTGTCCTAAAATACATACAAGACTATTGTGGTAGACAACGTTCAAAGCTTTGCTAGACAACGTAAATGACATCCATCCAGTGTCCTCACATTATTCATGAATCCAGCCTTTTAATCCTTCATAAAAGGCAGTCAGGTGATCAGGCAGACCATGTTGGAGAACACTGAGGCAAATAAGACACTGAGTACCTATGTTTTATCCATTTCCACTGGAAGCTCTTTCTAAGCTTTTATTATCTTGAAAAGAAAAAGTAAGGAAAATCCCTCAGAAGAAAAAAGATTCACTTTCACATGGAGAGACACTAAGCAAGCTGAAGGAGAATAATGTTTGGGAGATGGTACGGTATCTCTGAGGTGGTAGAAAGAAGAATTTCCTTGGAACCAAGGAGAAATGTATGAGTTTACTACCTTTGAGTTGGATGGAAGCAAGTTAGACCTGTTAGGACTGAAACTACAGAGAAAGAACTGCTATTATAAATCTTCTGCTTACTTCTACTCTTACTGAAGAATTTAATACCAAATTGTCTTTTTCTCTGTTTAAAATGATGAATTTATTCATTTTATTTTGAATTGCTTTTTTTTAAGTTTAAAAAGCATTTTGGAGAATACATTATAGGAGAAAATTTGAGCACATACACTTCAAAGCTCTCACTGAATCCACATCTCATTACTGCCATTTAATTGTTTCCCCATTAGTCCTATTCTTTCACACTTTTATAGAAGAAATAGATATTTTTTATTTTCCTTAATCAAGGAAAAGGACAGCTTCAATTACCTCAAACAATACATTCTCTGCACTGCATTTTATATAATGAAAATTATTTCAATTTTTTATCAACCAAAGACATGCCTTTAAAATGCTGAGGTATGTATGCATGGGCCAGTGTAAAAGCTTCATGATCATCTAATGCAGCTAAATTCATTCTCCATATGTGAAATGAAAATTATTTTCCAAAACATCGTTACGCTTAAATTTTAAAAGCACTGCTGACCTTGAGTTGCATTTAAGTCCTACCCTTGAATTTACAGAAAACATCGAGAAGTAATTATTTACTTAAGCTTCTTGTTTTGCCTTCTGTGTGTACATAAATATAATACTTCAACAAGTATTAGTATGAAGAATAAATTCAATACTTTCATGAAACTAGAACAGTTTTTGTATGTACTTATTACAGAAAGAAAGTTTAGTTCAGGCTTCATGCCAGCTTAATCCTTGGCATTTTTTCTAAAACACCCAGCAGCATGAGTTTCAATAAGTATTAGGTGTAGGAATGTTGTTATTGTAATAGACACACCTGTTTGCCAACCTGTTTTACATACGCTACATGATAATCTCATGCACTCAAAATTCCTCTCTTTTCATCATCCCTTACTGATGATACACTTAAAAAATAAATATTAAAAAAAATTTGAAAATACTTTGGGATCAGTTAATATGAGAAAAACTAGTGTTCTTTGAGTTCATCCTATATTAGTATTATAGTCGTATAGCATCTTCGTGTTTTGACGCCAAGAGACTGTCTAAAGAAAAATAGTTGGATGCTTTCCAGGACTTCAAAACACAGCCAAGTAAGCTTTAGTGTATATCACCTTAACATCAGTTTAAAATACCACTGAAACAATGCAAAAAATACATCAGATAAGGCTTCATGACTAACTAGAGCTCCAGCTGAAAGTAAAAAAAAAAAATAAAATAAAAGTTCTAATGTCTTTAAACCGAGTGAAATCTTTACAAGAGTTTCCAAAAATTCAAAATTCAGTTTTTTTCAACTATTAGATATCTTCCTTTTTACCAAACAAACTTAAAATAAAAGAAAAACCCTTCACAATGCCACTGATTCTATCAATATAAATTTATTTTAAAGCTTAAAAGGGATCTTTTCTCTTTTAAACCTGGTAAAACCTGCAGTGTTTTTTTAAGAGAAGACCAATATATTCAATAGTGTTTTTTATTTTCTTATTCAAAAAATTATTCCTTTTAATACATCGTTCTTCCTGGAGCACTCAAAAAACTGTTGGAGATGGCAGTGTCATTTTGGCCAGGACTAACTCTTTCCAAATGCAAAACTGAGTAGGGAAATTTGCCTCTGCTCAGTGATTTATAAATACATATCTTATTTATCTAAAATTTTGTTGGCAATTTGCTGTTTATGTGGTGATAATCTTGCTCTAAGAAATTTGCAAGTGTAAAAAAGATCCAAGCTGAAAAATTCAGATGATTGCATCCTGTAAAGTTGAGTTTGAACAACTCTTTTTTTTGTGTGTGTGGACTTGCCAAAAATTGTCCAAGAATATTCACAGCACACTTCTATTTCTCATGTGACTGACTCACTATGTTGTTCTATAGGAATGATAGACTGCGTCTTATTAGAGAGGCAAGGGAGAATACAAGATTACTAGCTAAATTTACCTGAATATTGAACTAATTGAAGATTAAATACTTCCTTGAATTAATTTCTCTAACTCTGAAATGGCTTTAACTAAACTAAAGCATATTGTCCTCTGTTTAAAAACAGAAGTGAGTGCAAGAAATATTATTGTGCTTAATCTAAACAATAGGAAAATTCATACCGTAGCTTGGGAGGCTAGTTACTGCACTACATTCTTTATTTACCATAGTGCTTTGTTACTATGGACAAGCCATAATCTATGTCATCACAGTCTAAGAAATACAAAAATTTTTCATTAACAGACCATCTTTACCTCTGCCTTTATGTTACCCAGTTCAGTGAAAGCAGGTCATAAGTCAAACTTGTTCAACTTTTAACATTGATAATACTAGACCTAGGACTAGGAACAGTCTCCAAATAATCAGCAGTTTCCATACTTCTACTCCCACTGGTGCCCTGTGTTTGAAAGAAAGTTGAAGAGTGTGTGTTTTATAGTTCATTACAGGTTTTTTTTACCCATCCTATCCATCTCACCAATTTTTTTTTTCTTTTCTTTTTTTTTTTTTTTTTAGCAAATCATTATACATACAATATGCTTCTCTAGTGGAAAATACTATTACAAACCTTTTCTTCACAGCATACTGTTTAGATTTGGGCAAGTGCTGGTACCACAAAACACAGCAATAAAATGTTAGGCAGTGAAGCTCTACATCCATGCATAGTAAAGGCTCTCCGTTAAATACTACTTTCTTTATTTGCCAAAATTTTTTCTGAGGTGGTCCAGAATTTATAAATAAATGGCCTACTCTGCTTTTTGAAAAATGTTGATGATGTAAAAGATGGCTGGCATTTCTTCTATAAGCTTACACTTACTATGCCAAATGTTTTTTATTCTTACCCTTTATAAAATGCAAACCCTAACATTTTGCATATATTTATCAGAAGTACTACATGTAGTGAGGTAAAATGAGCTTTGCCAGAGTGCAGTATTATGTTTTCTTTTAGGAAAGTTTACTTTTGCAAATTTGAAACTTCACCAGAAAACTAAAATATATGGATATCATTTAACTTCTGTGCGTGTGTATGCGTATGTATCTGTCACTTGTCTCAGTGGCCAGTCCAGCCCAAACCACGACAGGTGTTTAGTACATGAAACTGCTATCCATTTCTATAAACTGTACCATTTCTATCAACCCTACTTTACAGCCATCCTCAGTTATCCTGGTGGTAATATCAAAGTGTCATTGTATTATCTGAAGGAAGTATTCAGATTTTAGGCCTAGCAGTTGCTCAGTTACATTAGATACAATTTGTAAATTCCATGTTTGCCACAGACAAAATTTTGCACTGACTCAGTAAAATCAATTTACAAGCTATATTAAATTTTAGAACAATTAAAATTATACTGTATTGGATCAACACTTTTGTCCTGAATTGTCATCTAAAAGCCATCCGTGTTTTCAACTTTACATCACAGTGTACACTTCAGATTAGCACCATTCTGAGAAATACTCCGATATAAAAAAGTAATCTCTGCAGTGATTAGCACCATATTCATCAGTAGATTCCTAAGTTTCACACTGCAACCGTTTGCATGGATTATGCATTGTTTCTCTGAGAGTGATACTGTTAAAAGGCTGAACTATTGTTTCCACTATTATAAAGAACATTGTTCACACTCTTGCAGTGAATGATGTGCCTCTTAAAAGATAAAGGTTGGATTTATATGATGTTCAATGACGGCAGCTATAATTAAATCCTCAGAATTTATAACGTACACTGCATGACACAAGCATATGACCCTCAATTAAGTGGGTCAATTCTACATAAACTAATGTGCTCATTTCTTGAATAAATATGAAGAATTATTGGGGTATTTGAAAGCTTTAGAACCAGAAGAAATTAATCATCAGCTCCTGATGCACTTGGGAGTTTGGACAACAACACAAAATTTGGAATTGCTCCATTGCGATAAGAAAACAAATGTAGTATACAAAGGAAAAATATACAGAAGAGAGGAACCTAAAAGTTTTGTTTTATTTATTGTTTTACTTGCAATGAAAAAAGTTTTTCTCACCATGAGTTATTTCTTAAAAGCCAAGTGTTTTCTCTGTACCATTCTTGTAGTTTGCACAACCACAGGAGATACAAGCTAGCGAATTCTGTCAAAACCTGCCATTCATGTAACTATCTCCACAACCACAATGACCACTGTGAGTATGCACTGACTACCCATCTCACTTTTGTACTCTCAAAAACACCAGAGCAAACCCTATTGGTCAGTTTTTAAATGGCTCGGCTGCAAAGCTAATGTCAGTTATGATTCAGCCCTAATTTTGCCTGTCAACAGCCTTGTTCAACTTCCCAGATATTCCAGGTCGTTGCCAAGACCATTTTGTAAACGAAATCTCTCTTTTGAAAATCACCATATGAATATGTCAACAGGTCATGAAATATTTTCATTACAAACCTTGAAGAAAATCTAAGCTCTAAAGCAACAGCTAGAAAAATGTCTATTTCATTAGGCATGAGTGTGAAATCTTGCTGGAAAACATTTATTTTGGCAACTCCCTATTCTGTTGGTGGCCCAGAAGTATCCTGACTAGACTATCCTGGTGGGAGGCAGCACCAGCTCCACTGAGGAAGTTGTAGCAGATGAGCTAATAACTACAAGGATCACCCTAGAGCATGAATTTGCAGTGTGCAAGTACCTGAGCAGCTGCAAGATCAGACAGAAATAGAAATTCACAGGTTACTTCAAAGTAAAAGGTTGAAAACTTGTATTCATTTATCCAAGAAAGCTACTTTTTTCTCATGCTAATAGTGGGAATAGATGTTAGCTTGCATACTGGCAACAGAGTTTCTTCAACCTCTTCCTAGTGTTCCTTCAAGCTCTTAATAACCTTTTAAAAGTTTTGTGGTCATTTTAACTAAGAGCCTTCAGATACCTGTTAGACCTAGTTATCATCCATCTTTAGCCTTGCCAAGTCTCCTACAGTGTACAAAAAAATTGTGATTTTAAAGCTGAAGAGCATGTTTAAGGCATAAGCCATAGGCAACTACTTGATGCATTTATCATGTGTATCTGCATGGGTGTAAGGAAGGGGACATGTGGTGTATCCTAATCCATGAAATAGAGGAAGAAAGGTGTTGGAAGCCCCACTACAAACACTGAAGTCCCTCCATGGGGAGACGATTTTCTCACAGTCATCAACATCTTACCCTCTCTCAACTTCCCACCTCCAAAATTTCCAGAGATTCATACTATTCTGCAAAGGTCTCCAGAATCCCCTGCAAAACAACTCAGGAGGGCTGCATAGAAAAAAATAGTCTGCTGGTTAAAACACCCCTCTTGAGATGTGTGAAAGGAAAGCACCTGCAGTATCTTGTCATAGATGTGTTCTTCCAAGGAGGACTTAACCTCTATGAAACTCAGAGGGTTTTATCCTGAAACTGATTTTTCTTTTCTTAGGCAAACGCAATAAATTCCAAAAACATTATTTATCCAAAGACATCTTTAACAATAAAGCACACAGCTGAGTGTCAAGATACACAAGTTCTGCCAGAGATTTCCTATGCACTCAATCCAAAAAAAGAAATACTTATCTCACTTGTGAATTTCACATGTCAATTTGATGTCTGTAAAGTATCCAAAATATTCAAATACAGTATGAATGATAACAGTCTACTGAGTGTTACATGAAAAAAGTAGTATGAATGATAACAGTCTACTGAGTGTTAAATGAAAAAAGGAAAAAAATAGTGCAAAGCTCTTAGTTTTAATTCCTATTTGTAAATGTTTTTACTTACAAGCCTTCTTAAGTAGTTCTTTGCACACCAAGTCCATACACTGATATGAAAATGAAAAACCATAATTTGAAGGGGATTTTTGGAATTTTGGTTTAAGTCAATCAGATCAAATGCATGACTAAACAAAACAATCTGGCAAAGTGTAAAATACAATGACTCCTTCGATTCTTTGTAGCAAATCACCATACTACCAAAAGGATTAAGTGGTTTTACATAAAAACTGAGAAGGAAAAGACAGCTTTCCTGCTTCTTTGAGATGAATTTGTAGAGTTCCTTCAGCACTCAAATGTGAAATAACAGAACTGTTGGCCAAGGTATGTAACCTACCATTATAAAGAGCCATTGTGCTGGTGGACTGGCAGGTTGCCATTATAACTTCCATATACAAAAAACTCTCCAGAGTGAATGCTGCAAACTACAGACCAGTGAGCCTGACTGCACCCATCCATGGGAAGATGGCAATCTGTCTTTAAAAAAGAAAAAAAAAAAAAAAGGACAGAAAGAAAGATTACCTAACAGACACAGATTAACTCAGTTTTGTAGTGTGTAGGACAAGCATCAGTGTGGCTTCTGTAAAGGGAAATCCTGCTTCATTAATGCTCTGGAATTGCAGAAGGGTTACAATACCCACGTGGATAAATCGGACCTGGATTTTGAAATGGCCTTTGACAAGGCTCCACATGAACTGTTATAAAGAAATTCCATTGCTGTGGGATTGGAGAAGAGGTCCTTTTAACAACAGGGAGCCAGTTAAAGAAGAGGAAGCAAAAGGTATGCTTAGGTGTTGCTTTCAGGATGGAAAAATGCCAAGAGAGGGGTTCCTCCCTCATGGATTGGTGCTGGGAACAGCTTTATATCACCTCCCTTTCAGTGACCTTGAAAGGAGAGGCAACTGTGAAACTTCCAAGCTTGCAGGTGCTACTGAGCTCTTTAAGGGTAGTAAGTGCTACCCGTGCCCATTGCAAAGAACAGTAAAAGGGCTGTGGTAGATGAGCATCAGTGAAAGGTCATGTCGAGGAGAAAGAATGCAGAACTAACAGTTTCAACTCAGGAACAAGATCTCTGGGTCAACTTTGGCAGTTCTACAAAATCATCAGCTCAGGGTGCTAGGGCATCTGAGAAACCAAGAAAATGCTTGGGTTCATCAGGAAGGTCACTGAGAACATGGTCATCTGTTTGCTCCTGTAACACTGATGTGCCTACATCTTGAGCGTGGTATGTCATTTCAGTCCTTGCACCGCAAAGGGAAGGTAAGAGAATTATAGAACATGAAGAGAAAAGCAGCTAAAATTATCCAGGAGGTGGACTGGCTGCCCCACAAGCAGAGATTTAAAAGGATGAGTAGTTCTTCAGTTTCACTGATGTGTTATTTACATTTTTTGGGCAATTTTGAAGAATCTAAAATCCTTTGTATTGGATAAACAGAAATTTACATACATAATATAAGCACTTTATGCTTAATTAATGCTTATCATCCTACATACTAATTACCTGGTTTGCTTCATTTCATCTCCAGCTGAGGGAACTTATAAGTCATTTGTCTGTTTCAGTGTTAGGAAACTAATGCAGTCATCCACAGCTTATGTCAGAAGAATTTGAACCACAAGGCTAAAACTCTTCATGCTGCTTATCGGTACTTCCATTTCTAGCTGCTTGAATCAGACAGGGCTATTTTTCACCGAGAAGCACCAAATCTAACCAAGAACTGAAAGGATGTGCAGCTATTTCTCAGTATTAATTATTTCACCTGAATTCACACAGAAAACTGCCCATGAAAGAGACACAAACTCTTTAAAACACCTCATTTATTTAAAACACCTCATTTATTTATTGAGCCCAAATCCAACAACTGAAGTACTGTAAGAACTAAACCATGTCTGTTTAAAAGGAAACTTTTTAAACTTTTTTACACTAAAAGATTAAGACTAGTAATATCGGGGGCATGAAAAGTTCACACTAGTACTTAAAATCACACACACTTGCCAACACACAGGTCTTCATTATTCGTAACTTTACTTGATTGATGTCACAAACCTGATTCAGAGAGAGTTTTATGGATGAACCAGCAGGGAAATTGCCTGGGACTCTGGGGACCAGAAGAAAGCACCCTAGGAAGCCAAGCTAATTAGTAGCACAAGTCATCTAATGTATGGGTGGGAGTGAGGGGGGGACCATGTTTCAGCTTGTCTGGAGCCTTGCTGTATCTAAAGCCAGTTTCAATTTTCTCACCTTCTTCTTCACCTGTATCAGAATAGTGGTGCCACTGCTGTAAACCAAAAAAAAAACCCCAAACCTATCCAAAACAATTTTTACAAGCATACTGCAATGGTACAGTATTAGTCTACTAGAAATAATTAGCATTTTCTGAAAACCAGAAGGAGGAATTGTTAACACACTAATAGCAGATTAGCGCTTTAGAGAACCAAAACAAACAGTCAGCTGGAAGGATTTGCCAGCACTAGCGTCATAGTCTGCAATTAGCCCTGGTTGCTTCTGCTTTAGCATTTTCCTTGACTAATGAAGGAATCTTTTTTCTGAATTTGAATACATAAGGAGTTACACATCATACCATTTACAATTCAGAAGCTGGGTCTGTGTATTTTCAAAATGCAAGCATTTGTTATACAGGTTAGAATTTTTTTCTCAAACAGAAACACAGCTGACTATTCTTAAGACTGCTATGTGTTTTCTGTAAAGGATTTTGAAAAGCTGAATAAATAGAACAGCTTATTTCTGAGGATTTCCATATTCTTTTGTTTTATCAAAATCTAAGAATTAGGTGAGAGAAGACATGCTCAAACTTTCTGCACTTTCTTGCTGATCTTGGTGACGCTAGTTATTACAAGAGATTATGAAGGATATGTAACATATCATAATATAAAATACACGGCTCTTTAAAGTTCTTTCACCATAATCCACCTACATGTAATTTCTGTACAACTTGTTAAATATTTAATAGGACTTTGGAGCACAATGATATATAAAGTCAGATGTAGGCTTCTTAACTGCTTCTAAAGATTGAGAACATTTTATAAAGGGAGAGTGACAGAAGGCAGTGGACACAATGAGAAGGACTTACTTAAAATATCATATTTTTGTGCATGATTCACTCTTTCTCTCAAACATGGATACAAATTCTAAAAATGAATATACAAATCACTCAACAACTCTCAACATCTTACTGGGATGCAGACCCCTGTCTGCCAGATATTTATACCTTTGATGTTCTCATCCTTGCAGGAACAATTTTTTAAGTCCAAAAAGCCCCACCTTCCTAGTTCTGGACATGTTAAACATGGTAATTTTATGGTGTATATCTGATTAATCCACAGAGAGCCACCAGCATGTTCAGATGATCTTCAACATGTATGGACAAGATGATCCTGTTGATTCTACTTAATTGCCTGGCGTATGCTGCTGTGAGCATTCCAGGGGTGGGATTGCCCAATTAGGCAATTCAATAGAAATCTTTGACAAAAAAACAGCTGCAAAGACTTTTCCAATTAGCCTTTTAAGGTATTATACAAACAATTTAGTATTAAATTAGGACTATTGACATACTTGTGTTTCAGCCTCTGCAAATACAATTCCTACTGATAGGAAAAGTATATTGAACATCAAAAAGTCGTTCTTTAAACATTCACTATAATTCTGTTGTTTCATGAGAATATTCCATAAAGGCCATAACTAAAGAGGTAGTTCCTAAATGAACTGCGTAACATCTTGGAAATTTAGTCCGTACTGGGTCATGGTAGTTCCAGGCACAGATATAGGTTGGGCGGAGAATGTCTGGAGAGCAGCCCTGAGGAGAAGGACTTGGGAGCACTCATGGATGAGAAGCTCAACATGAGCTGGCAGTGTGCACTGGCAGCTCAGAAAGCCAACCGCATCCTGCGCTATGTAAAAAGAAGTGCAGCCAGCAGGTCAAGGACGATGAGTCTGCCCCTCTACTCTGCTCTGCTCTGCTGAGACCCCACCTGGAGTACTGCATCCAGCTTTGGAGTCATCAGAACAGGAAGGACATGGACCTGTTGGAACAAGGGCCACAAAGGGCCACAGAGGACCGCAAACACAATCAGAGAGCTAGAGTACCTCTCCTATGAGGACAGGCTGAGAGAGTTGGGGTTGTTCAGCCTGGGGAAGAGAAGGCTCTGGGAAGACCTTATAGCAGCCTTTCAATACCTAAAGGGGACCTATAGGAGAAATGGGAAGGGACTCTTTATCAGGGAGTGTAGTGATAGGGCGAGGGGGAACAGTTTTAAACTGAGAGAGGAGAGATTTAGATTAGATATCAGGAAGAAATTCTTTACTGTGAGGGTGGTGAGGCACTACAACAGGTAGCCCAGAGAAGTTATGGATGCCCCCTCCCTGGAGGTGTTCCAGACCAGGCTGAATGAGGCTTTGAGCAACCTGGTCTGGTGGGAGGTGTCCCTGCCCATGGCAGGGGGGGGGGGGGAACAAGATGATCTTTAAGGTTCCTTTCACCTCTAACCATTCTGATTCCATATGGAACTTAGAATGAATATCTCATTGGACTACCATCAAGCAAAATGTTAATTGTACAAAGATAATGACTATAATATCTCTAGTTCAGGTTGAATCAGGAATCGTTGCCAGAAATACTTTAGGTGGTTGCTACCCTGATGACAAAATCTCAATTGATCTGCTTAAATCTCTGGCATGCCTTCTACTTTCTCAGAACTAAGATTAGTTTGGTTTTCTACATTATGTCTTTGATATGCTTGTTCAACTTAATGGTGTAGGAATGATCCTTTTGCCTGAAGACACCATGCACAGGATAAATACACTTACCCTGTCCTACAGTTTGAACAGTCCAATGAAGTAATTTTATTGTCCAAATGTCACAATCTGTTACTCCCTGTATTGCATGAAAATTTTGCCCTCATTCAAACCCTGTGTATATTCTGCGTAAAGCTAATACCAACAGCCAATTTACCAGCATTTATAAATAATTTTTTTTTGTTAGAAAAAAAAGAAGATAAAAATTTTCTCCTACCCTGAAAATCTACGTAGTCTCTAAATCTTGCAATTCAAGATATTTCAGAGAGTAGGGTTTCAACATCAGTATTATTATCCTGAAATTTCAAACAGATTTCAGTTCTTCTGCACTAAGACATGTGAAAAATTCTCAGATCAGGGAGCTGACATTTATGTTCTCTGAGCATTCAGCTCACAGGAATCCTTTATCAAGGACACTGAAGTTATTCTGGTTGCCCCCAGTGCTTCTGAGTGCTTATGGAGTCTGAATGGCTCTCTTGATTCATCAGGTCTCTCATGTACTTTAAGTTACGCTGAGGCTTCATCAGAACCTGGGAGCTAGAGATTTATGGCCAACTTCTCTCTCAAATTGAGCATATTTTGGGACAGGAGATTTGTCCCATAGATTTCTACAAATGAAAATATTTCCATCAAATATATGTCAGCTGGAAAATAATGAACTACTGAAATAAAATCTAAAAAAGCCAGTGATTGAAGGGGAAATCCTATTTTACTTTATGCTAACTTTCTTTATATGAGAAAGACATAAGGAAGACAAGGAGGTAAAAAAATATCTAAAGTAAAGGCAATGGAAGCAAACAGCACCAAACATTCCACCTTTATCTGGAATGATATATTTATAATGCAATGAGATGTTCAAAAATATGCTAGGGTTTTTTGTCCTGGATCGGCAGCTGTGCCTTGCTCATGAATAGCTGAATTTTTTGGTACCCGTTTTCTGTATCTGGAACCTCCAAAATCAAAGGAAAGCTAGGCTAGACACCTGTTAAAAAAAAACGCGTTTTCTGGGGGCACTTAATTTTCCCTATAGCAGAGAAGATTTTTAAAGCACTGTTACTTTCTCCATGTTGTCTTTCTCATGCCTTTATCAATGTTCAGTCCACTGATTATCACCATATGTCAGTGAAGTATGCTTCCTCTTACTGTGTTTTTGAATATGCTTGTCTTTATAGCAGGTGTGTGCCTCTACACCACCTTTTTCATCAACTTTTCCTCACCCAGTTGCCTCACCCAATTCAGACAGAAGGTAGCCAGGTCATCACCTTTTACCATCTTTTCTTCCCACATCCTCTCACAGCATGAATTTCCATTTCCTTCGTGAAGTCTTAAGGTAAAGCACATCAGCTGAACGCTGGCTCTCCTTTGGATAGTAATCATCTACCTTCCCTTACTCACAGGAAGCTGACGTTTTTATTTAGTTCATGGACATCCACATTTGCCACCACTAGCAGTACTATGTAATGTACCGAAAGCTTTGTATTTCCTCTTCCAACACTATTTTGGAATCTAAGATCATAGCAAAATCATGCACAATAAATAATGAATGCTTCTTATGTTGTAATTAAGATTATATCTGTATTTCCAAGTTCGCGTGTAACTGCTGATTTTTGTAATTTCCATTGTGATAACACCACCTTTATTATAGAAGCCCTGAAATCATGTCTATTGTTGACCCTCCTCCAGGATGAATATTGACCTCATTTGTATAGTTATTCTTTTCCTGCATTCTCCCTTCTATCTCTTCCTCAGCCTTACTTTCAAAGCTTCTGTTACCATGGATTTCACTATTATTTTCGGGTACATGAAGACCAGAAATCCACAGTACTAAACACAAGAAAAAGCATGGAGGCAGTATCTTTGTTGTATGGAGCTGGCAGTCTAGACATAAGAGAAAAGGAAACAGATGTTTGTGCCAAATAGGATTAATTCTTTCACCTTTTATAGCAGCACCGACTAAATCTGGTCAAAATAGTAGGTCTTCACTGAATACAGGAACACAATACACATACATTTCTAGCTAGCATGGCTGAAAAAAAGGTTGCTGTTTCTTTTTAATTTTGAAGTCTTTTTTCCTGCATCACTTTCCTGTTGGTAGGAATAGTCAGTACTTAAAATTGGGGGATTAGCACAGGTAGGCCAAAGGCGGTGAGGGTTATGTTAGCACCTTGAACAGCTCCGGGATGGGAACCCGCTCCCTCCAAACTCCACGGGATCAGTCAACAGATTTGCTGTCCAGAATGAAGGAAAAGCCTGAGCTCTCTCTGCTTGCCAGGAGGGATCCAAACACGTTGAAAGCAGAGCTCACTATGTCCTGACACTTCAAATCACTTATGCAACTGTCAAACTTAGATGAATTTATCAGTGCAGTTCAGAAATAGCAAGGGGCTCAAAGAAGCATCCAGCTTGCTCTGTTCTAGGGCTGGTCTAACACCACACACCTCTAGCACAGCAGCAGGATGCATAAAGCATCCTGGGCTTATTCTGCCAAGCTTTAATTTTTTCAGGTCTATTATCTTCAAGTGTCAATGACTATGTTTCGTTTCAAATTCCACTTGGACTTGAAATATGTTTTTCTTGTTATAAAACGTGTCCTGGAATGTCTTTACATGTCCCATCCCCTTAGACTTCCTATCAAAGGCTGCATAACTAAGCATTTGCCCTGGTGAAATCTCTACTGTAGCTGCATCGAAGAAGAGCTTCTTATATTACTTGTAAGAGACTTTCTTTCCCAAAACATAACCACTGTCAACTTGGAATTTATAGGAAGAGAGTTAGCAAGGAGAATCTAGTCATTTTACTTATGCAGTAATGATGGAGAATTGGATGACATTACCATCATGAAAGATTGTGGATATCATATTCTAAAACCATAATTTGCTGCATGGTAAGACCAGACAATTCACCCCTAGATATCAATGCAACTCATTTTTGTTCCTGGGACAAATTAAACCTTCAAGTCATCCTTCACCTTTCTTGGAGTTTCACAGTAGATTAATGTAGACCATTAAGAAGAAAGTGAAAAAAAGGATGTCATGAAACTCATATATGTCATGTTCTCTTCCTCTGTAAAGTAAATGGCCAATTATCAGACTGTAGTTTAGGCAGTCATGATTCTAAGAAAGTCATATCTCTGTCTAAGGCTTTTTGGAGAGGAAACCACAAGGGAGGATGTTTTCTGTAACCTCATGGGTAAGCCACATTGGAGCAGTAAATTCCTGCAGAATTGCAGCCTGTGGGAAGGCCACATTGTAGAAAGTCATAATGGACTGTATCCTGCGGGAGGGACACCACACTGGAGAAGTGGCAGAGCAGGATGAGGAAAGACTGTCAGAGACAAAGCATTATGAATTGACCCTAACCCCCATCCCACATCCACCTGACTTCATCACTCAGGTGTATTTTAAGGGAGTTCATAATGTCATTTATGCTAATTCTACTCCATGGTCAGTGAAGGAAAAGTTGGTATGCAAACTATTATAGGAGCTTGACTCCTACAAATCGATAGACCCTGATCTTATTCACCCAAGAGTATTAAGTGAGCTGGCTGACATTGCAATGCCACTCACCATAATCTCTGAAAAGTCGTGGAGATCAGGGGATGTCCCAGAGACTGGAAAAAGGCTAATGTCACCCCCCATCTACAAAAAGGTGTTAAAGGAGGATCCAGGAAATTATAGGCACATCAGTCTTACTTCAGTCCCTGAGAAAGTTATGAAACAAATCCTCCTAGGGGTTATCACAAGTCAAATGAGGCACATGATCGGGAAAAGTCAGCACAGATTCACCAAGGGCAAGTCATGACTTACTACAACAAAGTAACCTGCTCAGTTGATGTGGGGCACGTCGTGGACATTGTAAACCTGGATTTCTCCAAGTCTTTTGACACAGTTCCCCACAGGCTCCTCCTAAAGAAACTGATGCATCACAGTCTAGACAAGTGGTCTGTGTTGTGGGTGGGGAACTGTCTGACATGCTGCACTCAGAGGGTGGTGATGAATAGCTCTTTTCCAAACTGCCAACCTGTCACAAGTGGGTCCCCCAGGGATCAATACTGGGCCCAATGCTGTTTAATACCTTTGTAAGTGATCTGGACAATGGGATCAAGTTTACCCTGACGAAGTTTGCTGGCAATACCAAACTGAGCTGGAAAGTGAACACTTCAGAATGGATAGCCAAACTGCAGGAAGACCTGGATAGGGTGGAAAAGTCAGCTAACAAGAACCTTACAAAGTTCAGCAAGGACAAATGTAAGGTCTTGCACCTGGGAAAATACAAGAAGTGCAGCAGAGGCTGGAATTTATCTGGCTGGGGAGCTGCTCTGTGGAAAGGGACCTGGGGGTCCTGGTGGACAAGAAGTGCAAGGTGAGTGAACAGTGTGCTGTAGCGGCAAAGAAAGCCAACAGGGTGCTGGGTTACATCAACGAGGGCATCACCAACAAAGATAAAGTCATTATTCCACTCTACCCAGAGCTTTTCAGGCCATACCTGGAATACTGTGTTCTGTTTTGGTCCCCCCTTTATAAAAAAGATACAGACAGGTTGGAGAGGGTGCAGACAAGGGCCACAAAGGTGATCAAAGGACACGGAAGCCTGCCTTATGAGTAAAGGCTGAGAGGACTGTTTGTTCAGCCTTGAGAAAAGAAGGGTTAGGGGATGTCTTAATACCATTTTCCAGTATTAAAAGGTGGCTACAAAGAAGATGAAGACTCCCTTTTTATAAGGAATAACATGGAAAAGACAAAGGGTAATGGGCACAAATTTATTCTAGGGAGATTCCAACTGGTCACAAGAGGAAAATTTCACATTTTCACAATGAGAACAATCAGCCATTGGAATAAACTCCCCAGGGAAGTGGTGGATTCCCCAATGTTGGACACTTTTAAGATTCAGCTGGACTGGGTGCTGGACAATCTTGTCTTTTGCCAAGAAAGGTTGGACAAGATGATCCTTGAGGTCCCTTCCAACCTAGTATTCTATGATTGCATTATAATCCTAATGAAAATGCAACTTGGTCCCTAGCAAATAAATCACATGTTTATCACAGTTTAGATGATAGTTACATTTAATATAAATTATCCACATTTTATCATCATTAAAAAGTGACAGACTACCATGGAATTTCTTTTTTTCAGGTCAAACAACCATTTTGCAAATGGAAGATCAGAAAATAATTAGCCATAGGAAAAGTTTAGGACAACGTTCATTTGTGGTTTGGTGACATTGATAAAAAGTGCTGTTCAATAAATTACTGATGGCAAGTGTTATGTATAATATGCATTACATATATATGTTATATATATGCAATATATATTACATATATATGTTATATACATGTAATATATATATTAAAGAATGGAATGGAGTAGAGTAGAATAGAACAGAACAGAACAGAAATTTCATCAGGAAGAAACCTGCAATGGCCAAGTCCAACTGCCTGAGGTTTTCAGGCCTGACCCAAAGTTAAAGCCTATTATGGAGGGCATTGTCCAAATGCCTCTTAAACACTGACAGGCACTCTCTAGGAATTCTGTTCCAGTGTTTGACCACCCTCTCAGTAAAGAAATGCTTCGTAATGAAAAGTCTGAACCTCTCTTGTGGCAGCTTTGAATCATGGCCATGAATCCTGTCACTGGATACCAGGGAGTGGTATTAAAGTGCAATTCTCTGTTCAGCTTCTTAGTCAAGTGACCAGTGATGAGCACATGTCATGTTCAATTTATCAGAGACTCTGGTTGTGCCTGTTCAATATAATTCAATATTATATAAATAATATATTTATATTATTCAAAAATTCAAAATAATATAGTTCCTTGACTATAATGTTAGTAGAAAAATCAATTGATTCTAAGTCAAAAAAGTGTAACCAGGTAATCTGACATCCTGAAAAATAGGTCATACTATTTAAATCAGTATTTATATGTATGTATGCTGAATAAAATGTGAGACTAACATTAAGTAAACTATTCAGTCCCCATTTTAAAAGGTTTACAACAATACCACAGTAAACAATTAAAATAGAATGGGTCATGCAACTCTTAAAATTATGCAGGATTTTATTACAAATTACTCCATAGGAAACCAAAAAGCAACCTTACCTGTCCCAACAATTTGCAGTGGTGTTATGTTGCTCATTCCCCCTAGGGTTAACAAAAAAAAAATCTACCTAAAAAAATATGAAATGGGAGAGGTCAGACTGCAGACTGCAGTTCGTTCCCCAACATATTATTTTTTTCTTGCCACTTGAAGGATACTTATTTTAACATATGGCAAACTAATGAGAAGTGTCAAAAACTGACAGAGAAACTGTAAAGGTATAGAACCTACATTACTTTTTTTAATAGCTTTTCCTTACTAGATTCCAAGTTGAAGAGCAAGAAAAAGTTTCTTTACTGCTTCCATGACTTAGGAAACTTAAACCTGTGATCTATTACCCTTAGGGCAACTTCAGTGCTATATTCACACTCAAGCTGGTCTGGTAACCAGGGGAGCACAGTGATCCAGCCTAACAATTTACAATCTTAGTTATTTCAGGCACCATCATTTTGCATATCAGCTGCTTGTGTAAATATACTTTAAGTCACGTAAGCAAGTTCAGAAATTCTGCTACTGCTACTGCTGACATAAACCCCTATGAACCTTGACATACACAAACTAAACTCTGAATGTGCATGGAACTCACTGATAGATCAAGGCTCTGTTTTTACATTACTCAAAAGGCATTTAAACTGCTTTTAACCAAATGAAACTGAGAAATAAGACTCAGATCAAACTCTCACACTAGACACTGGGAACCTCTTTAAGAACTTCAATAGGCTTTAAATCTGTTGCTAAGCAACTAGTAGCCAAGTAGAAAAAAATGTTATTTTTCTACTTTTAAATTTCCAGCAAGATTAATAAAAAGGTGGGGAAAACAATCACAAGGATTTAGCAGTGCTTGCTTGCAGTGAGTTAGCTTGCTCTATCAACTTTCCCAGCTCCTAGTTTTATGTATTTCTTGTAGGGTCCTATTTTTGCTTTCTTTTACTATATTTGTCACTTCTTTTTTTTTTCTTTTTTTTTTTTTTTTTCCAGACAATAGGAGTTGATACTTATTTTAGTCAATCTAGTTTTGAGGTGATCTTTTTCCTCCAGGTATTCCAAGTGCGTTATGTAAGCAGGTAACAAGTTGTCAATCAAAACTGGTGTTATTCTGATCAACTGGCAAGGCCTTGAGTGAATGACTATTCTAGCTTTTGTCCCCTCATCACCTAAATAACTAGTCTTTTCTGGAACATCTGGTGTAGCTCTGCTAAACAAATTCAAAACTGCAGGCCTCTGCACTGACATGACACCTTGCTGTTTTTTTTTTTTTAAATTACATATTCTAGAGCAAAGGGTTAGCATCAAAAGCTTTATCCCAGTGAAAACTACTCATGCTAAATGATTCAGTCACTCCATTGTCTCAGTAAAATTCAGCCATCACACTATTACAGTCTTTCATCATTTCTGCCCTGAATATGCACCACAAATGTTCAGGAATTATAACGAGTTGAAGACCAACTACCTGGAATGAGCCACGCTCAGCTCAATACAGGCGATCCTCTGCTGAGCTGACAGCATTTATTGTCCTGGCATGGCATTCTGATGGTAGATTTAAACATTTCACTTTGTGGCCTAGAAGTGACCAGATGACAACTAGGATGAGGATAGGTTACACAGACCCCACTTGACAAACTATTGTATAGAAGCCCAGCTTACTTGAAACAATATGCAGCACACTTGTTGGAAAGCATGTTCACAGGCTGATTATAAGCACATGATGGATGTAATTGATATGTTTGAGGAGTGACCTCAAAGGAATTATGCACAACCTGTGAGAATAAAACTAGCTTGGGGATTGACTTTTTCTTTATTTCTTGCCCTTTTTCTTACAAAGTCATAATTTTGTTATAAATTAAGTTATCCAGTATGTTAGTGGTTGTTACCTAGCTAGCAAAAATTAGAAATACTTTAAATTTATTTTTTTTAAAGGGTTGTTGTCTGTGTGTTTTTTCCTTATCGATCATTCATTTCTTTCAGCTCAGATACTGCAAAAATAAATTTTTAAATTATATTTTTGTTTACTTTTGTTTCTAGTTAGTGTGCTGAAAGGAATGATATCTGTATTTTCAACGCAAAATCCTTTACCTATAAAATATAGTGTCCAACCACTTTTATTTTCATAGGACACCTTGAATATTTGGGGATCACTGAGTGCTTATACATCATTTATGGTATCAGTTATGTATAACATACAGTATTTTTATTTTGATGGCCCTTGTGGAAAGTTACAGCTAAAGACACAGGATGACCAATTTCCATTATCAATTCTTGTTCCAAACTCAGAAGTAACATTTTCCTGCTACTGGCTTCATACCTCAGTCTGGGAAGACTTGTCTTCTTTTTAAAGAAAGAACAATCTCTTTTGGTTTGCTTTACCATGGGCTAGTTTTATCTGAAGCTCCCTAGTTCTTATACCAGGTGGAAAAAGAAGCAGCTACTTTCTATAAGTCTTCCCTTTGTAACTGATGGTATTACAGATACAGATTTCTGCTATTCATTTTTCCATCCATACTTTTGATTACCTTTGCCACCCTTCTCTGAAGTTTTTTCAGTTGCTGCTTTCTTTTCTTTTCTGTGATTGACTACATCAGTACTCTGAATATCACAGATTTATACAGGGCCATAGTAATGCTCTCTATTTTTTTTCTCTGTTCTTTTCTTAATAATTTTCAGCATTTCTTGACTGCTACTAAGCATTACTATTTCTGTAGAACCTCCTATTTCAGTTATTACTCCTGATTGATGCACCTTCACTTATAAAATTACAGGCTCTGACCTAAGATATCTCCTTTCTCCTTTAAAATGTCACCTCATATGTAACTTCATTTGCCATTTTATTGTACTGCCTTTCAGCTTCATACAGTGTTTTTCCAGGTCTTCATATCTGCCCGCACTTGTAATAACTTTGTATAGCCAACATACTTTCTTATCTAATGATACACACTCCTTTTCTAGATCTTTGGTAAATCTGCAGAGCTGCCTGCACTTGCAGAGTTGCAGAGTTCCTGAAAAATATGCTGTGAAAACCAGCCATTCCATTTGGCCATTGTTTTATCCATTTTTCAGCCAACCACCTGACTATTCAAGGACCTGTCTTCTTTAATAGTCTCCTCAGTGGTGAGGGATCTTGTCAAATGACTTCTGGAAATGAAAGAGAATATGTATCTATTCAGCACTGGTAAGGCTAACTCTTCCTGGAGCCCCATGTCCAGTACAAGACAGACGTGGACATAGTAGAAAGAATCCAGTGAAGGGCCACTAAGATGATGAAGAGACTACAGTATTTCTGTAAGGAAAGGCCAAGAGAGCTGGGACTGTTCAACCTGATGAAGGGAAGACTCATGAGGGATAGCTGGAGACCTGTAACTAGCGGTGTTCCCAGGGACCAGTACTGGTCCCAGTCTTGTTCAACATATTCACCAGTGACCTGGATGAGGAGATGGAGTGTACTCTCAGCAAGTTTGCTGGTGACACAAAACTGGGAGGGGTGACTGACACACCAGAAGGCTGAGCCTCCATACAGCAAGACCTGGACAGGCTGGAGAGTTGGGCAGAGGGAGTTGGGCACCTAGGGAGGAATAACCCCACATGCCGGTCCAGATTAGGGGTTGATTTGCTGGAAAGCAGCTTTGTGGAAAAAGACCTGGGAGTCCTGGTGGACAACAAGTTGACCATGAGTCAGCAATGTCTCCTTGTGGCCAAGAAGGGCAATGGTCTCCTGGGGTGTATTAAAAATAGCATGTCCAACAGGCCAATGGAGGTCATCCTCCCCCTCTGCCCTGGTGAGGCCACATCTGGAGAACTGTGTCTAGTTCTGGGCTCCCAGTTCAAGAAAGACAAGGAACTACGGGAGAGAGCCCAGAGGAGGGCTACAAAGATGATCAAGAGAATGGAACACCTCTCCTATAAGGAAAGGCTGAGAGACTTGGGTCTGTTTACCATGGAGAAGACTGAGAGGGGATCTCATCAACGCTTATAAATACCTAAAGAATAGGTCTAGAGAGGATGGGGCCAGACTTTTTCAGTGGGGACCAGCCAAAGGACAAGGGGCAATGGGCACAAGCAGGAACACAGGAAAGTCTGTCTGAACAATTTTTTACTTTGAGGGTGAGAGAGCACTGGGACAGGCTGACCAAAGAGGTTGTGGGGTCTCCCTCTCTAGAGATATTCTATCCATTCTGCCTGGATGCATTCCTGTCCAGCTTGCTCTAGGTGAACCTGCTATGGCAGGGGAGCTGGACTAAATGATCTGCAGAGGTCCCTTCCAAGGCCTACAGTTCTGTGATTCTTTGACTCTGTGATCTTACTAATCTACATAAATACCTGAAGAGAGGTTGCAAAGAGGATGGACCCAGGCTATTTTTAGTGGTCCCCAGCTACAGAACAAGAGGTAATAGGGACAAACAGAAACACAGGAGGATCCTTCTTAACTCAGGAGATGCTTTTAACTTTGAGAGTGACTGAGCACTGGCAGAGGTTGCCCAGAGTGAATGTGGAGTCTCCTTCCCTGAAGATATTAAAAAGCCATCTGGGCATGGTCTTGGACAACCAGCTCTAGTGACAAGGATGTTGGGAGAGATGTTCTCCAGAGGTCCCTTTCAACTTCAGACACTCTGTGATTCTGTGGGTCTCTAATATCAACAAAACACACCGTGTCCACATACTTTGATGGAAAGTGGAGTTCTTGCAAGAGAAGAACCACAAAGAACCACAACAGGTTTCAGAGACACTATATTTTCTTCATCTCAGGCTATTTTACAATGAAGAAAAGATTTTTTTAAACTTCATACATTAGTGCCTTCCCAGAAGAATTCCATGTGGTCTGCAAACAGACAAGTTAATTGGTTACACAACAAATTTAATTTTCCCAGAAAAAACCTCCAGTATTCTCCTTCATTTTAAAACACCCTAATAAAAATAATAATGAAAATAAAACTCTATACACTCTTAAAATTATAGATTAGAAAACAAACCACCTTTTAGTTTGCCAGCTGACATCTCTCTCTCCTCCATTTTCTCAGTTTTTATTACAGATTATGTATACGAACTTGGGACAATGTAAAATGATCTAAGTTTCCCTTGCATCAGTTCCAGAGTACTAAGTGAACAATTCTCTAGAGGAAGCCTGAGCTGAACATCTGCAAACTGTTGCAAAAGCAGATTATACTAGAAAGAACTCTGAGAAACTTACTTTAAAAAATGCATGTAGTTTACATGGGCTGCGTTTTTGCTACCTGAAAGACACAAAGACTGCATACCTCTTCCAGGGGGCTTCAGGAACTCTCCCTCAAATGTCTGCTGTCATTTGGAGATGTGTTTATGACTTACAGTTTCTCATTTCTGAACCTATTCTATGACCTCCTGTTCATCCCCCCTAAGATGATTTTGCAGATGTCCAATCGCTACCGTCTTCTTCTTGATAAGAGACATTGTCTAGACAACTCTTTTCCAAACCTGCAACATGAGAAGACATGAAATCTAAATAATTGTAACAGTAGCTTACATGAAAATGCACAGTCTTTATGAAAAGCTGCAATCCCCAGTGTCATGGCCCAATACATTAGCAAACCTGTTAATCAGCAGCCTTTGTTGTAGGCTACTGATGAACATAAAGCTGCTCATTGCTTGTAGATAGCCACAAAATCAAAAGCTTTTATTTGTTTTAGTTTTCATATGAGCTCAGAACTGCTAACTCCCCCGAGAAAAAGTGAATGAGCTTGACCATATGTTTAAGTTCACAGCCGATATCAGCTAAAATTACCACATTTCATACTTCAAAAACGTTCTTATGTCCTCATTGAAGGGTGGCTAAGAGACATTTGAAGGCATGCAAATTTTGTGTGTACAGGCAACCCTGCAAGCATTCAATTAAAGCTGTCAAAGAACCAGATCAATTTTAGTGACCTGAATGTTCATTTCAACTTCACAAGTGTGTTGTCACAAGGGCCTCACCAGATTTATGCCTTTTTCCTTTTGTACACAAGAATCCACTGGTGAAACAGTGAACAGAAGCATAATCCTTTGTCTCTCACTCCAGTGTTCAAGCCACTAGATCCGGCTTCCACTTCAAAGGACTCACCAATGTCTGCAGAAAACATAACCTGTATTCAGCAGGTCATGCTCTCCCACATTCCCATCGGATTTTAAAAGACAAGAGTATGAAATGGGGAAGTAGCTGGGAGCAATTTTATAAAAATTGTTCAAAGAATCTCTGCCCAAAACAGCCACAGCTATTCAACGTGGATCACATGGATCACTGTGGCTGTTCTTCGATAATATGAGTATTACATTTATTTTATCAATAAATCAAGAGAACCAGGTCCAAATCAATAGGCAGTAAGAACTACAGTGCTGCACAGAAACCCATTTCTGAAGACCAATGTCTGACAAAAAGTGATCCTAAAGGTCTGTTTTCCCTTATTTATTCAGACTGAACAGTACCAATGATGAGATTACTTGTCAGGGAAAAAAAATTGACACGAATAAAGGTGAAGGAGTTTGACTGTAACTGTACCATTAGGAGGATTTTATAATCCTCATTTCTGTACTTCTTACCTGTTGCATGTTTTCATCAAAGCATAAACACTTGTGACTCTCAAAAGTAAACTGAACTAGAGGAAGTCAGTCTCTGTTAGTGGCGAGGCTGAATGAGTCTCCGTAGCAATTCATTACAAGCACACAATCTTTGATATACTCAAATATTCACTTTGATATACTCAAATTATTCACTTCTACCTCTTTTTTTTCTCGTCACTTCTTGCAAATCCAATTCCTTTTGCATCAGTTTCTATATTAGAGCATTTGCTATATGAAACTGAACTAACTTTCTATTCTAAACCTGGATAATCCTATTGCAAGCTGTGTAAATGTTAACTAGTAGTGAAATACAACCTTTAAATGGCAGCCACTGCAACATTGAAAAGGGGAGATGGTTTAAAAGTAACTTTTGAGGCCTTTCAGAAAATAACTTAAAATAAGAAAAGCATACAGGTAAAACTGGACATGATCACAGGTCACAGAAACATGGGTCCAGAGCCAAACTGTCTGGCCAAGTGTCAACAGAATTGTTACTTAGCTGGGGATAACTTTCTGTTCCAAAAGGAGGTTCAAAGCAGAAAGATGTGAGGTAATCACACGAGCAGGAAATGTTTAATGAGCAATAACCAAATAGTTGTGCTGGCTTCATATTTATGTTAGATACCCAAAAGCAATTTTTCAGTCCAGATGTGCAGCTTACATGTGCTTACCAGTCAAGGAATAGAAAATATTCTAGAAAACTGAATAAGATATGGTAAGACTCTTTTTTTTTTTTTCTAATATTCCAAATGAATACAAAGTTTTGGCCATCCTGGCAGCATTTTTTCTAAACTGTAATGGACATGCAGAGATATATTCCAGATCATCCTGACTGCCATTATGTGACACATGAAGGACACCCAATTGATCAGGCCGAGCCAGCACAGGTTCATGAGAGGCAGATCCTGCTTGATAAACCTGATCTCCTTCTGTGACAAAGAGACCCGCTTGGTGGATGAGGGAAAGGCTGTGGATGTTGTTTACCTGGACTTCAGTAAGGCCTTTGATACAGCCTCCCACAGTATCCTCCTAGAGAAACTGGATGCCCATGGCTTGGATGGGAGTATTCTCTGCTGGGTTAAAAATGGGCTGGAGGGCCGGGCCCAGAGAGTGGTGGTGAATGGAGTTAAACCTGCTTGGCAGGCAATCACGAGTGGTGTCTCACAGGGCTCAGTACTGGGGCCAGTTCGCTTTAACATCTTTATCAATGATCTGGACGAGGGGATCCAGGGCATCCTCAGTAAATTTGCAGACACCACCAAGTCAGGTGGTAGTGTTGACCTGCTTGAGGATAGAAAGGCTTTGCAGAGGGATCTGGACAGGCTAGACAAATGGGCCAAGGCCAACGGGATGAGGTTCAATAAGACCAAGTGCTGGGTCCTGCACTTGGGTCACAACAATCCCATTCAGCGACAAGCTTGGGGAAGGGTCACTGGAAAATTGCTTGGCAGAAAAGGACCTGGGGGTGCTGGTCGACTGTCGGCTGAACATGAGCCAGCAGTGTGCCCAGGTGGCCAAGAAGGCCAAAAGCATCCTGGCCTGTACCAAGAACAGCGTGGTGAGTAGGGCCCGAGAGGTGATCATCCCCCTGTACTCGGCATTGGTGAGGCCCCACCTCAAGTACTGTGTCCAGTTTCGGGTGCCTTACCACAAAGAAAAAAATAATTAAATTTAATTTATTTTTTTTTTTTGTGGTTGGACTCGATGATCTGAAAGGAATATTCTGTGATTCTGTGAAAAAATACATTAAGGTGCTGGAGCGGGTCCAGAAAAAGGCAACAAAGCTGGTGAGGGCTCTGGAGAACACGTCTTATGAGGAGAGGCTGAGGGAGCTGGGGTTGTTCATCCTAGAGAAAAGGAGACTGAGGGGAGACATTACCACTCTCTACAACTACCTGAAAGGAGGTTGTAGAGAGGTGGGGGTCAGTCTCACCTCCCAAGTCACAGGTGATAGGACAAGAGGAAATGGCCTCAAGTTGCACCAGGGTAGGTTCAGACTGGATATTAGGAAAAATTTTTACACTGAGTTATTTTTACACCGGTTATTAAGCATTGGACTGGGCTGCCCAGGGAAGGGGTTGAGGCACCATCCCTGGAGGTGTTTAAAAGGCAGGCTGACATAGTGCTTAGTGACACAGTTTAGTGATGTTTCTTTAATCAGGGCTAGGTTGATGGTTGGACTAGATGATCTTAAAGGTCCCTTCCAACCTAGACAATTCTATGATTCTATGTGTATTTCATTGCACATCTCCTAGGATAGTAAGGGGATACATGGGGGTGTTCCAACTATTTGGGTTAAACTTAGAGCCTTGACGTTCAAAATACAAAAGGTGGCACCAGCCAGCCCTTAGAGCAATTCAATACTAGACTTTCTGTCCCCTTGTTCTGGTGGTACAGAGAACACTAAAACTGTGTTATAGTAAATTAACCAAACCTTGTCTGTTCCAAAAGAACTTGCCCTTGAAGGATTTACGTGTCATGTAAAATTAACATAGGAGAACTATTAACTTGTTCGACTATGTCATTTCCACAATACCGTAGGAAATTACTTCTCTGCAGCAAAATCCAGTTCTGTTGGAGCTCCCATTTCACAGATGAAAATTAGCACTGAGAACGCTGCCTCTCCCACCAAATTGTTTAGAGAAATTGAGGAGGAAAATACACCCTTGGCTGCAATCTTCAGAGGCCTACTTGGCTAGACACGTAGCAGACAAGACACTTTTCCTTCAACTGTTCCTTTTTAAATGCACAAGTCACAGAGGGTAAAATGTGATACTGACCTCCAGAAATAAAAGCACCAGGCTCCCGCTACTAGAAGATGATCTTATACACATGCAAATCAGCAAGAAGGCTGGCTTCAAGCAGTTTCAGATTAAACCAAGTTTCTTGATAAACATCACTTTGTTTATCACAGTGATTATTGCAGAAAACCAAGATAAACTGAATGTGTTTCTTGCCAAAGGCAATAATAAGGCCTATTTTCTACAAAGAGGTATAATGCTTAAAATAACAACTGAGAAAGCTCCTGGTCTCTTTTGCAGAGAAAATATGCTCAAAGGGAAAAATGATGCATGAGTGCAGTCTGCATGATTCAGCACCTTCCCTTTTCGGGGTTAATCTGGGAAGCCAGTTTTATATGCAGCTGATTTTCCAGCTGTTGAAAAGCACTGTTTTGAAATATTCCTTCCTCCATCACCAAAGTATTGAGCCACTCCAAATACATTTATTTAATAGTATTTCATTTTTAATCTGAGACAAGTGCTTGCTGCAGAATTTTTTTATAATTCACTTGTGAAGCCAGGTGTGAAAATCAAAGCCAGCTCAACCAAGCCACAAGATTCCCCCATCAACTACTGGTAACCTTTATACCTTATAGAAGCTAATATCAGTCAAAGGCCGCTAGCCCTTAATGCAAGTCTCCCCAGAGCAACACATAGCTTCTTCTAACTGCTAAAGAGAGAGAGGGACTGAAAGTACAGGAAATAATAAAGGGGAATGCACAGGAAGGGCAGATGGAAGTAGTCCATACATGGCAATTGTCCCCAGAGGACAAATATTACTGCATTGGTACTGATCAAGAATCACTGCGTTAATTTACCTGATTTTGTTATGTTGAATAAGAGCATTCATGGACAAGTCTTCACTACGGATGGACTAAGAACAATATCATATATCTTTCAGCTAGATTTTTAGAATCACACCAAAATTATTATTCCCCAAGAAGAGTGCCTTTTTCAATAAAAATGATATAATATGTGGTAGCATAACAGCATCACCAAACAAATCAGACTCAGTTATCATCCAAAATCTCATCTGAAATATCTTAAAAGCAACAAATTCACAAAGGGTTTGTAAACACATGGAGACTCTTGAGATTGGCTTGTGATGAGTTAAGTTGTCTGCAATGAATGAGAAACCACAGATCTGCCTCTTGAAAAGAATGTGGCAGCCAATTCACTTTTCTCCTCATTTCTCTTTGCTTTTAAGAAAGTAAAGTTTTGTATCCAGCCGCACAGTCCCAAGAACGTGGAGATCTATATAGTTACTTCCATTTATTCAATGGTTTGCCTAGCATACAATGGAAAAGGGTATTTTTCCAGATGCTGACTGCAAGTGTGGTGATTGTACAAAATACTCATCTCAGTTTATTTTTAAAAAGCAAAAAAATTGGAAAAAAACAATTAAAAAAAAAACAAACACAAAAACCCCCAAAAGCCAAAACCCAGGAGATACCATAACAGAAGTGTATGTGAATAGTTTGGTTTCGCCTTTAGAACCTGGACGGAAATTAGAGTAGAGCCTGGCTCACACTCAGAACACCCATTCGACAAAAGAGGTTTACAACGGCCAAACAATCCGCCTAACAGCAAGAGGCATGTTGTAAAAGAGAAGTTTGTGTTATGTGACAGCCAAGCTTTTCAGCAAAACAGCTTTTAAACAAGGGCACATGCTGGAAAGTATTCCCAAGTATCTTTTCTCTAAGACGCTAAGAAACTTTTAAAGATATTAAAACAGTTTTAATTAAAAATATTAGCATGTGTTTCCCAAGGTAAAATTTATTTCATTTTAGGTTTATAAAAGATGAAGCAAATTAAAATCACTCATACTCCTGAATTTATGTTGGGATAAAAGCACAGGTAATCTAGGTAAAATAACCAGGCAAGTATACAAACAAGTATACTATGTCAAAAGACACATATAGTTTGCAGAGATTTTTCCCTTCCTATGAGTAAATTACAACACAAAATTAATTGTAAAGCAGTACTCAGGTACAACTGATGCTAAAAGAAATCCCTAGAGCTAGTTAATACTGACATGACATCCTGCCAGGCTCTCCAGCGATATTAAAACAGTAGAAACAACAAGTAGTCTTTAAGGATTTGGCCCATCAGTTCTTCAGTAATACCTCCATTGAAAAGCTTCCTATTAAAATATTCTCTACTACACATCAGGCATTAACCCCGTACTTCAGTACAGTACAGGAGAGCAAAGTGCGATATTCCTCTCTTCTGAACAAAAGTTATATTAACATGTAGTTGATACTTTTCAGCTCTCCTGAGCTAACATACAAGTGTCTGCCTAGTACTGTTTACTTCCATTAGCCTTGATAAGATGGAAAGGAAATAGGGTCTTGCTTCTTTCATATCCTGAAAAAAACCCAATTTTTTTGACAAATAATGACATCCCAGGTATCATCACTGCACAAATGTTACTGAAGGCAACAACAAGGCATACAAAATCTTCATTGCTAGCAATTAAGTGTCATTGAGATTAACTTCTAAACTCAATACATTGTAGAGTTGGTGATACGAAATTTCACTGAATTTCACTGAATTTTTAGAGTTGGAAGGCACCATAGAGATCATCTAGTCCAACTCCCCTGCTGAAGCAGGATTGCCTAGAGCTTGTCAGAGCATGTTACTCAGGACTGCATCCAGGCAGGTCTTGGAAATCTCCAAAGAAGGGGACTCCACAACCTCCCTATGGAGGAAATGCATTTTTTTACATTTTACAGCAGGCATCTAAGCATTGAAGGTTATGGAGACACTTGAACAATTTACTACACAAAGACACACAAAAGTCATTTTTGGACCGAAACTGTAGCTCCTGTCTAGTGAACTTTTAATATCAACTATTTTCAACCATAAGGAGAGATCAGCTAAGCAGCCACTGGTACCTCTCTCTACCTGTCAGTTATGCACATGTGAAGTATCAGCTTTAACTGTTCCTCTACATTGTACTTCCATATTAATCTTTCAGAGTTACACTTCTAATAATTTCTTTAACACCAGTTGAAACCGCTCAGGACCCACACTGGAATCACGGAGCTTATGACAAAGAGGTAGGGGGAGAGGCATTCTCTCTACATGTACGTGGGGGAGTCTGGAAGCCTGCACAACCCAAGGAAATCAGCATTTCTGCACAATCCTTTATGTATTCCAGAAACAGTAGCAGACATATGGTATCTTTTCTAATAGCAGTGAATAAAATTGTAAATGAATAGTCAGCACTGAAACAGCAGTGTAAGTGGGCTCGAATGTCAGACAGAGATTTACAGGCAGGGCTTGCAGCCACTGCACAAACTCCTAATCTAGGTATTTAGCTACTAAAAGAGATTTCCATGGCGGAATGTGCAGGCAGGATAGTAGAGAGATTTAGAATATCAAGAGATTCAGACAGCTGAGAGTATTCTGTAGAGCAGTGAGATATCTTTCTTTCCCCTCCCTCTATTTCTGCCAAGAATGCATAAGCTTTGCTAACACTGGGATTATTCCATTTAGACAACTGTTTCCTTCAGGTTAATGTAGTGTAGAGCTTGCAAGCCAAATCCTTTCAGGTAGGTTTCCTGCTACATTTAGTTATATTTGACAGTAATATAGAAATACAAGGGTGAAGCCTACTTTATATTTAGAGTAAGAGCAGGACATGGATAAAATCTATTTGAAGAAGATATTTTATATTGTGATCATCAAAAGGAAGAAGAAATGTAAAATAAAAATTAAAAACTTTTGATTCCAAGACAAGCAAATATTTCAGACAGCTAAAACACAGACACCCCCATTAAATTTCAGCACAACAGAAATTTCAATTACAAAGCTCACATGGGACTGGCAGAGTAATTTGCTAGAAACTCAAGACTGGCAGTTACATCTGTGATTTTTCCTGCTGGAGCTTTTCTTGCAAAAAATTTATACAATACAAACACTCTTCTCTCACTTCTTCATAATGACAAAACACCACAAATACTACAGATATACAGGCAAGCCTGTTTTGGGTTTACTTGGGTTGTTGGATTTCTTACATTTATGTCTGTACAGATCAGTATCTGTACACAATTTGTCCTTTAAAAATTAAGATACAGTCAACTTTGGTAAAGACTAATGTTTCACTTAAATGAGTTTTCTTCTTAGTGATTCTCAACTGTTTTCAAAAACAAGTGCTTTGTACAAACTAAAATAATAATTTTAGAATATTCATACAAGGCTCAGCCAGGCAAGATAAGCAGTACTATATGAAATGTTCTCTCATTATGATTACACTAATTTAAAATTGATCCATCAGGAAAGGAGATGTTTGTTTGGACTTTTTTTCCCTCTCAATAGAAATTCATATTTTCAGATAGAGAATTTTCCTTGATTTCAATGAAACTGTCTAGCAGTGCCCCACCTCTACCACGGCCAAAGCAGTTACTTAAGAGAGAGTATAAGAACACAGCAAGTATAAGCCTATTTTCACCACAGCTATGATCTTGGCTCTTTGAATCTCTGCCTTCCTGTGCCTCAATTGTGCACATTTTAAAGAAAGACGGTCCTTTTTTTCATTTTAATTTAATATCTGTTGCTGTAATTTGAGGATCTCCCATTCTCAGAGTGAAAAGGATAGAAATCAACTCTTCTCTATTCATATTTTCTCTATTCCATTCATGATTTTATCACCTTCAGCAGCCTATCAGAGTAACGAGCACAGATACAACCTACATCTCCCCACATCTCCTCACCAAAAAGAAACCAGCAAAAAACCAAAATATATTACCACTGCCTTTCTTAGTTGTTTATAGGTTCTAGCAGGTTTTTCTAATTTTTTTTTTTTTTTTTTTTTTTTTGCGCCACTGGTAATTTTGCTGTATCTACGTGCTTCATTTGACAGTTATCTTATATTGCTGGGCATTTAATTCTCATTGGGAAGAATAAAACCAAAAGTTGTAACAACAAAGTCAAATCCCCCTTCAGGCACGTGCCAGCATCACAAACCAATTCATGTGCACAGGATAGCCAAAAGGTATACTTCCTCAAAAGCCTCCAGCACAGAAGGACATGAACATGTTTCATCCCATTTTATAATTACACCAGAAATTTACCACCATCCTAGGTGCCCTTTTCTTCATGCATTTTCTTCTGCATCTGTAATTCAAAACACAGAAGCTCAGGTTTTGAAAAGTTTCTGCCTCTTCAGATGTGGCTTTCTTGCCTTTTTCTTACTCCTGCTCTCTTTCTTTTTACTCATCCCACCTTACTCCTTGTAATTATTGGAAACAAAGACAAAAGGAGGTGAGCTTTCCTGAACTCATCCACTTTTTCCTTCTACATGTACTTGGCTGCATGCTACATATTTTCCCTGTCAACCATCAGAGAGAACACACAGGGAACACCACTCCTCTGTTTGAATGGAGAGCCAAGAAATACTGGGATAGATACATACCTCAGGCACACAGTGCCGAGGAATTTTAAGGGACATCTTTATGTACTGTTAGGGGTACAAAGTTTTGAGTAAGGAATACAGGAAGAGAGACATCATAACAGAACCTGTGATGAATAAAGGCATCCGCCTTTCCCAGAGATTCCATTTCAAATCGTGCTTTCTCACACATCAGGCTGGATGGGGCTTTGAGCAACCTGCTCTAGTGGGAGGTGTCCCTGACCATGGCAGGGGGGTTGGAACTCGATGATCTTGAAGGTCCCTTCCAACACAAACCATTCTATGATTCTATGACTCTATGAGCTAGCTCCCTGGAAATCTTTTCTACTTCACTTTAGGACTCTTTTATTTATGAAATGAAAAATATCTTCAGTTGCACTAAGGAGAAGTGTACCAGTTATTTTAAGGTATCCATACCTTTTGATTGTTCTCAAAATTGAGGAAGAGGAGAGTCATGTATTTCAGATCACCTTATATCACCACAAAAGCTTCTGTCTTTCGTTATTCCATGTGCCTTCCAAACCAAATCTATCAGCAAGGTATGACGTCACAATCTAACAGACTTTCTCCATAAAAATAGTTTTGCTTAGAAAAACCTGCAAAAGCAGGCACACGCACACAAATATGGGATTGCAACAAGGTTTTATGCTTGTGCCATTCCTATTTCTGCCTGATGTGAGAAAGGTAGGTACATTAAAATGTTACACACTGTTTTGAGAGAATATACTGTTAACGCATTAGCAATAAGCATTAGCAGATGCCTTAGACTTATTGAGAACAATCTATATGTTTGCCTGGACATGCAGAGTGGTCAGGCAGAATGAGGATGTAGAGGCATACCCTACAAGAATACTTTGCAGCTGTTGGCCAACTGAAAGCACAAGAGGCTTCCAAGCTGGGACTACAAATTGCACCACAGCGTGTTCTTCACTTTGGAAAAACATAGTTACAGAAGGAGGACACAAGAAGAACATAATGAATGCAACAGGAGCACTTACAGATAATTTCCAGTGGCCTCTGCCAGTTCCAAGAAAACAGAGTTAAAGTTATGTACTCGTAGACCTAACTCTTCATTTCCTCATCAAGCATTTGCTGAACTCATTATCCTGGGAAATCACATCGTATTAACCCATAGCATTAAACATTTTCATTTATGCAAAATTTTAGTTAAGTTTACAGTTTTAAGTGTAAGTGTAAGTGTAAAAAAACCCGTTTTATCATCAAGAATCAAATACCTTTTCAGGGCAATTTTTTGCTATGTAAGGAACAAGGTGTCAAGACACAAAGGGCAGAACTTCCCTGGAAAGGTGAGTACTTGCAGTTGTTCAAGTGAACAGTTAAGCAACATACAATAAATTTCTTTCTTCTTTATGAAGATAAGTATTAGCATTGTTTATTTTTGCCCTTTAAAGTTATTGTATAACGCTGCATGCAGGAATGCAACTTTTGGACAAATCAGTTGAAATACTCTGAACTATCAATGGAAAGAAGACATTTTTAAAAAACCTGTAGGTTTTTGTAAATAAAAGAACTTCCATAAATCAGTGTTTATATCTTAGTCTTTCTGGACACTTAGTGTCAGAGAAGAGATATGGAGATGGCAAACAGAAGAAATTACTCAAAACAAAGAACTGGCAAATGATTGACTATGAAATGCTGCTGTATGTGTTTTCTTCGCTATTGTGTACTAACCATATATTTATGTAAGCGTGACATTATATCCAAGTATGAATAACTCTGTCTGGTGATTTCCACTGTGCCTATACGGTCCAAAATGACCACACCTATATGGGAATTATTATTCAGTGGTAAACCCCTTTTGAGAGTGGTGTGTCACTTCCCATACTACTGTGATCTCGTTTAATCTCATTTAAAATAACTTTTCATATCAATAGCAATCTTCTCTGCTCTGATAGAATACAAATTCATTGTCAGATTCTGTACATAATTTAATTTAGATAATCTTAGCATCTTTAATTAAAAAACTGGCAATTTCCCTACATGAGAAAAGAACTGAAGCTGATAAGTGAGCATGCCATCTTGTCCTTTAACTTACTTGGAGAAGAACACTCATCAACCAGCCACAGAGGAGGAATATTGTTTCCCATAGTGAGACAAATACTTTGCCAACAAATACTTCTCTAGGTTCACTAAGAATTATATGCCCTCTGAGACTTTAAATCCTCTGGTTTCTCTGTGCTAGAGATAGTTCAAGCAGCAGTTCTGAAAACAAGATTCTCTCACTTCGCACTATATACTTTTGTTTAAATTGACTTACTACCATTCATATGAAGGAGAAATATGTTGTTCTCCACATTTCCATCCACTTACATTTGGGCCTGTCTCAAATTTAGAGGGCTTTAATAGCTGCTTTTAATCTTTTTTTTTTTTTTTTGAAAAAAATATAATTAACTTATACAGGTAGCCCAACTTGAAAGCACAAATGTAGATCCCAGCAGTCATTTCAGCTGGATTTAGGACTAACGAGAGACAAAACAGGGACAAGATTTCAATTGTTGATCTTAACTGTAGACAAAATCCTTACACACTAATTCATCTCTTATTTTTTTCTTGAAGAATGTGAGATCATTTGCCCAATGTATTTCTTCATGAAGGTATCACAATATCAGCTCATTGATTTTCATTTTTTAGATACACTGAACAGATGATAGATCTATATAACTGCTCAGATTACATTGCAAATTAATGTGAAGATTCAGTCCTGGAGTCTAAGAACTGTCATAACAGATGTAGTTCCTCTGCTCATTGGTCTAAAAGGCACGTGATTTAAACTTCACTTAAGTTCAGTTGTTTTTTTTTTAATCTATTCCCTGCCCTATGTATACTTATAAGCAGAACATAAAGTTGTGCATATGAATCACTTTCTCTGTCAGTCTCATACCTCATACTACAAATAATGTATTTTCCACAATGGAGTAATACAGATAGAAAAATGTGGGAAATTATATACTACAACTGTGTCCATTGGTAGGATATGGGAAAACAATGCTGAGTTTCCTTTCCCTGAAAGGGAGGTAAGAGTGATGGTCAAAGGAAGCTCCTCCAGCTTCCTGCTTTGAAAGACCCTCCTGTAGCTGTTACAATTCTGGTATTTCTCAGTTCTTCTAAATAGTCTTGGTGACAATATCACTCTTAACATTGTCATCAAAATGACAGCAATAAGACACAGACACAGTTGGTAGCATAGTATCCAATTCAAGTTATTTCCATATTATGAATGTCTTTATTACACATTCTTATTACATAGGAAAGAATTCAAGTGAGAGTGAATGACCAATTTTAGTGCATACCTATTTTTCACAGAACAGAACTTTAACAAAAAATTGAAATATTTGTGTGCAAAGCTATAGTGTCTTTTAAGGTATCCAAGTAAGATTGGTTAAAAACTGTCCATTGAAATTTCAAAGAAAAAGAAAAATACTTTAAAGCAAGGCTTTTCAGAACATTTTTACAATTTCTGTGGACATCTGAGTTTGGCTCATGCCCATACATCATCACTAAGTTTTCAATTTGCTTTTGCAAAAAGTAAGAACACAGTCTCCAGTTCTTTCTTTTATCCAGGACACATATTTAGAATTGGATAGCCACATTTCAGCTTAGCCATTTATCACCATTTGCTGAAATGACTGTATCAACTTTACTGTAAAATTGCGTAAGAATAAATATTTATTCCTTAACAGAAATTTGCTACTCTGAGGACAACTTTACACCAAATAAATGTGTGGAAATCTGGCTGTTGCCTTTGATGGAAGAAGTTTCAGATAAACCACATATGTTTATGCCACCTGCTGTAATGGCTACCTCTAACAGCTCAGGTAAGGAGTATTTTTTTCAAGCAGATTGTTTAGTATCAGCAGCTCCCATCCTCCTACAGCGTACTTCCATGCACACACACACGTGCATGCACTTCCCTGCCAGCTGTGTCTTTTGCATAGGAAAGTCCTCCCAAGCTTATGTCCGACTGCAAGAACTGTGAAAAAAGTTAAATCCAAAGACTCATTTTCTGTAAAATTCAACAGCTGTGATCCCTACAATAGTAGTATTCACTTGGCACTTATTCACACACCGTAACTATGTACTGACAGTGATTCTACTGTTAGGCTATGAAATCTGGGCCAAAATGCTTACTTGTTTATGTGTTATACCTCGTAGACCACAGTCAGAAGGCCAAGAAAAATTTTGGTCAAAGATGAAATCACAAAAGAAAGGGGAGGAAATTCTATACAGTTCTCTTTTCCTAATACAGATGATACAGGCAAATATAAAGGTCAGGTAACTCAAGAAGAAAAGCTATTAGACAGAATAAGACAGAAAAGACTTTTTTACCAGTTTATGTCATATCGTTCGTTCAGCTTTCCTACAAAATTAACCCCAGAAACAAATAACACTGAAAAAAACCCCAAAACCCAAACAAGCAAAACCCAAAGCAAACCAACCAACCAAACAAACAAACAAAAAGCCACCAAAAGTAAACTTGGAGTCTATTCCAGAACAGGTAAACCGGACTCGAGTGTTTATTTTAATTAACAGTTAGTAAAAATAAGTCCTGTACTTAGGTATGGTCCATTAACACTGTAGCGGTCAGGTAACTCTTGTTGTAAAGCAACAGTTTAACTGCAATTAATAGATGAATAGCAATATATTGCAGTTTCAATTGAGTCAATGATTCATACAATACTTAAGTCATGACTCATGAGAGCGACTGCAGCAGACTGGAGAAATGGGCTGACAGAAACTTCATGCAGTTTAACAAACAGAAGTGCGAAGTCCTGCAACTGGGGAGGAATAATCCCACGAATCAGTGTATACCAGAGAATAACTGGCTGCAAACCGGCTTTGCAGAAAAGGACATGGAAGTCCTGATGGACCCCAAGTTAAACACAAGCTGGTAAAGTGCCTTGTGGCAAATAAGGCAAGTGGTGTTCCAGGCTGCATTAGAAGTGCTCACAGCAATCAAGGCTTCCCCTCTACTCAGCACCGGTGGGACCACATATGAAGTGCTGTGTCCAGTTCTGGGTACAAAAGAGATATGGACATACTGAAGGATCCAATGATGGGCCAATGATTCCAATCCATTGAAAAAATATTTATGGATCCAGATGTTTTGAGGAAGCTCACTAAATATCAAAATTTTCTGAAACAACTCTTGAAGATTTTCAACTGAACCATGGAGGAAATACAAACAACATTGAGGATGTTATACATGTGTTCATGTAAACCTATGTATTAGGCAAGTAAGGCTCCTCTCTTGTGAAGCATCTCACTGAGCAAAAACATTAAGAAGTGCAAGAAACGCTTGTTCCACCATAGATCTGTCACTGCTATACTGGTAAAGAGGAAAAAAAAATCATAAAGGTATCTAATTCTCAGGATCTAAACCAATGAAAAGATTTTTGGAGTGGGCTAGTAAGGCAGCATGGCGAGCTGATAGGTCAAAATTTTTAAGATAAATTTTAAAATTCATACCTTTGCCAACTAGCACCACTGCAGGAGAAACTATGTGTTTTTCTCAGTCTCTTCCAAGCACAATACAATCTTGTGATTTTCAGTCAAAGTTGTCAGTGGTTTCCACCACTCATACTGTGTCTCTGCCCACTGGCAGCAAGGCCATCTCTAGCCTTGACTTTGTGGTTGATTTGAGAATAGCAACATTTTTTGACACCCATCTATGTTTTCACTCCTGGGACTTTTGATTAAAGCAATACACAAAACCTGTTGTTTCCCTCTGCCTCCATGTGCGGGGTCCTGGCGAGGCCAGCCCCATCTGTGGGATGGACAATTCACACCCTGAAGCTGCACGTGAGGGGATGCTCATGCAGCAGGTTCTACTGATGTAATTACAGAAGCTGTCTAGTTAATTAAGTGTTCATGGCATGACATGGACACCTCAAGCTCAGATCTCCAGCCCATGCTTTGCTGTTTGAGCCCAGAGCAGGGACAGACCCTCACCGTGCTGGGGTTTGCACCAGCAGAGCAGCAGCCCCGTTGCTGGCACAAACATCCCTCCCCAGCAAAGCCACCCGTCTCCAGGGTAGAGAGTTCCCTCTAAAAGCACATTTTTGGTGGAAGAACAGGGCCCTGCAGGGTGAGCCTCGGGGAAGCTCAAATGCTGACAGTGAGATGGCGGTGGCATAAGCCAGCGTCCCCTCACCCCGGCCATGCCCACTCGCCCGAGGCGGGGGCTCCCAGGCTCTGCCAGCCCCACTGGGATGGCCGGGAGCCATGGGACCCACGTGCTGGTCCTGGTCCCTGCCCCAGGTGAGCAAAGGCAAATTTGTATACTGAACAAATTTGTATACTGAACAAATGTAGTTACCTTGAGTTGTACCTGAACTGCATTGTGTATGTACAGATATATTTTACAGCTCATCACCAGTGATCTAAAGCAATAACACTACTTAATGCATGCAATCAGCATCATTCAAGCTAAAGAACTACCCAATCTCAGCATTAGCTTCAACCTCTACTGGTATTTAAACTGTACCCCACAATATGGAATGTCTGCAAGTACAGAAGTTAGCATATTTTTAACTACTCCTTGACTTAAACATCTTACCTAGCAGACAAAATAAGTTCTTCACATCCATAAGTAGTTTAAGGGATTTTGTTCTCTAGTTAAGAGATCCTATATGTGCGATTTTGTCACTATCAGTATTACTTGTGAATTGTTAACTAAGATGTTTTGTGTACATACATGCTCTTTTGCATTTTAAAAGTACTTGAAATACCAAATCTCCATTTACAGACAATGTATTAACGATTTAGAGATATTTGTTGTAATATCATGCATTTTGAGTACTGATGAGGCCACTTAACTCAGTTTCGGCATCTGTACTTCAAAATAGATATGGAAAATTTTAAAAAGATTCTGAGAGAATTGCAAAAATAACGTGAGGAAATAAGGAAATGTTTTACCTCATGACACATGCTTTCAGAAACTTATTTTAATAAGTGAAATTAAAATAGATTGTTTGAATTCAATTATTAATATCTGTCTAAGTTTTAATAGTAGATAGCTCTCTAAACTGAAAAAGTCATAAGAATATCTAATACCCATAAACAGAAGCCTGCCCATTGTGGACTGAAAATTACCAAAGAATATTCATTATTATTTTATAAATCTAATTGATGATTATAATTTAATACCTAAATATGTAACATGATGAATAATTTTCTAACATAAGTTTGAGGTTATCACTTTTCATTAGTATAACTTAAAAATATTTAATTTTAATTTGCAAATTTTTTTAACATATAACTGACATATCAAAACAAAAGGCTGTTGTAAAACAGAACAACCACATTCATTCTGAAAATTTAGAAATACACTTAGAGCTTGATCAAAAACTTATAGAAACTGAGTTTTTCTTGTTTTAGTTTTGATGAATCTACATTTTCTCACAAGAAAAAAAAATACCATATGTACTGTTCAAAAATTTCCCAAACAGTTAGAACTATGACCATCCAAAATGAGAAAATGACTCCCCTGGCTGGGCCATACCACTGAACTCTACAGTGCTTACAATACAGAAGAAAATTCTCCATTGACAGAAACATCTGAGCATACTTAAGCATGTTATATACCAATATCACCTCATGGCTGCACTCCAGAGCTAAAAGATTTTGTCCATCAGAGCATAACCCTGAGTAACTCTGAACGATAGGCTTCTGTAGTATTTTATCCAAATCTGTTTGAAATGTATTATAGTAGTCTGGTTTCATCTCTCACAATCGCTGATGAATTCATGGAGAAAGAAGAGAAAGTGCCAGATGAGAAGCAATTGCTTTGGGTGACCGATACTTTTAACAGCAAGAGGTACCCTACCTGGAACTCTGCCTCCAACTGAAGAAATCATTGTTCCATGGATTAACAGTTAGTCATTACAACTTTAGCCTAGCTAACCAAGTTGGAATAGCCATGAACTTTTCAGAAAGACTTAAGCACAATCTCTATGTGTCCGACAGACATTCTGGGTATTTTATCTCAATTTCATGCAAAAAAGCCTCAACATACGTCATATCTTTCCTATGACCACTGACCATCCTGCCTATGAAACGCAGCAGAGATCTGCCCCTACATTTTACACATAGAAAGGTCTGTACAGCTTCACACAAAAGTCAATGTTAGCAGAAGCATCCTATTCAATTTCCAGCGTGGGTAGATGCAACAAACCAGATCTCAGTATTGGTCACCCCAAGTCATCAAAAATTTAATTCCAGGTCTCCAGGAATGAAGTTGTAAAAATACTATGAGATTCTTTTTTATTTGCTCACCTTCGCTGAAGTCACTGGAATTCATGTATCCAATATTTTCTCCAAAGTCAAAACAACTGGAAAACCATTTTTTTTCCAAATGGAAGGTGAGAATCTCACATTCACACACCTCCACATGGGAGAGCTTAAAAAAAAATTGGAAAGGAAAAGGAAGAGGAAGAGGAAAGCATCAAATCCCAAGAGAATTGTGACTAAAATCATAAAATCATAATAACTAGCAATACTGCTGTGTTTTCAGGAAGACAGATTACCTCCTTATTGTTTGCAGTATCAGGAATACATACTGTTAAACAGATATCACTATGCACACAGCAGGTAGATGATGTCTTTCTTTTATAAAAATCGGAATAAAAATTCCAAAGATTTGAATGTTCACGTCTACCCTGACCTTGGGGTCATTACAGCAATATAAACTATAAACAAACCAAAATTCACATCGTTTCAGACTGAGAATTATCAGAGATGTTTTCTAAGATACTCTATTATAATGCCATAAATAACAATAATTCTTTTCACTAATGCTGCATTATCACTAGCAGATGATGTAATCATTAATTCTTCCTTCCTCTCCAAATGCCTTGCACTGAGGTCATTATCAGTTTTTTAAAACATGACCTCATTTTATTTTCCCTCCTGGGAGGACTACATGGAGACTACCAGTGATCCATGTAGCCTACATGAAAAAAACTACATGAAACAAGAGTCAAGAGATGTACCAAAGCTAAGACTCCTACAGTCTAATTATGCTTCCAAATGTATACATTCATGTATAAAAGACCACACTACAGTCTTTTGCTTTATGCATTTAACTTGTGCTTTCTTAAAATCCTGAACTACAGTATCATGTATGACCATGCATGGTCCCACACGTGAAATTATAGGAGCCTACAGAGAGCACTTCTATAAACATGATATTTATACAGAAGATGCTGTGGTTCCACTTTCTGGAACTTCAAAGCCCTTCCAAAAAGGCTGACACATATATATGTAAATTCCATTTCTACATCTCAGTGCCCAGACCCAACTTGAATTGCCAGTTCTATGGTAAAACTTCCTATTTTGAAGTTCCAGCCTAGCCCTGCCTTGGTCTATATTTCCAATGGCAGCAAAACTACCACACTGGGCTTGTTGCCAGCACTTACTTTACTCTGACCTGTGCAGATAAAAATGTACTAACATACCTTTGATACTATCCCTGTGGATTGGGTGCAAGTTAGTGTGAGTATGTTTACAACTGAAGTGTAACTATAACAATATAACAAGGAAATAACATAGTAACATATAAGACAGCAGCCATAAAAATGGATGAAGATTTAAGAAAAGGTAATTTTTAAAATTAAATTTCTGGTTTAAGTATAAAATTCCCCTCTGATAGTCATATAAACAAGTATGCATGGTGCTTGCGTAGAATTAAAGCCCTTAATGGCTTGGGTTGACAATTATTTCACCATCACTCAATCTTCTTGTTTCATAGGTCTCATCCACCTCTGCCTGTATTGTCATATACCATTCCCACACACCAACATTTCAGGCAGAGCAAAGAAGAAGCCCTAAGATAATCAATTTCAGTAAGAGATCAAATTCTGTTCCCGTTGTAGCCGTGTAGGAGAAAAATAGAGCTCACTTATTTTCTTTAGCTTTTAATTCCTGTAAATGTCCCTGATTTTATTTAAAAACCTTACGCATAACAAACTGTGAATAATCAGTGCATTACCTATAATAAATGGCCCTCCTCACCTTTGGTGTGATTGATTGTTCCCATGTTTGTGTCAGTCATGTATAAGCTGTTCTGTGAGTTCAAGTTCTGGGGAGTGCTTCCTTTGCTGGTTATTTTGGAGGGTGGGGTGAGGAGGCTGGCTGCAGACCCGCTGAAACTCCTAGGAATGATTTTAAGAGTTTCTACCACATCTTGGAAGCTTGCAAGGGAACTACTCACTGAGAACTTACTACAGTCATCATCTATTATTAAGAAACAAATATAAGTATACATATGCAGGTGTATTTTGCTGTTACTTTACACTTAAATAAAAATGCTTCTATCACTACTGCAAAGGTGCTGTGGATGTCAAGCACACAGACAGATTCAAAGAATTGTTAGTCATATTCATAAGATAATTCACTAGTAAGGCACATGGAGATCAACAAAGCCCTAGAAGCCTTACAGTGAAAAATATCACTGGATACTTGCATTGCATGCCTAAACCATCTTGGCACTCATTATTGCCTAATGTCAGAGTTCAAAACTCTGGGTTTGATGCATTGTTGCGTTCAGCAGTCTTTAGGTTCTTATGCCCTAGTGAGATGGTACCCTGACTGAAAGTCTACTGTCACTCAAATTGTCAAGGATTTTATCAAAAATATTCACGAGATCAGGATGTCAAACAAACTAATCCACCAAAAACAACATACAAAAAAAAAGGAAAAATGAAAATCTCAAATGTGTCATTGCAGAATATATACACAACTTACAATTTTTTAAAAGACAATTCAGTTTGAAGTGTGATTAGTAACTGATGAAGTCGTTGGCTGTTCTTTCTCTCAGCACAACTTCTTCTGAGTTGTAATGGGGATTTTAAAGTGGGTTTTCTTTCATAGTCATTTCCAAGTTTAAGAATTACCACAGCCAAGATTCTATTTTGCTTTCCACTGTGCATACACACAGTAGAGGTCAGAAAACCAAGCTCTTTTTTAAGTACCAACTTGATTTTAGAGATGGATAAATGGCAGAACAAAGGGAAAGACAGAGAAGCCTAAGCTGTGTGGAAGGTCTCTGTTAGACATAAGAATGGACTCTCATTTCCATTTTGACCCCAGGATTTTAAACAACAAAACCACTGTCTTCATCTATATATTTTCCTTTTTTGTCAGCTTACATATTGTAGTAGGCTTTTATATGCCCCCTGAAATTGTACTTCATCTCAAAATGTGTATTTTTGTATCTCTTCAAAAAGAGATAGTTTATAAAATGTGTGGCTGGTGACAACATACAGGAGGAATTACATAATGCTATTGGTATTATTTTGGTATTTTAAAAGTATACAACATGGAGTATTTTCAAGTGACACTGAAAATGGCATCACGAAGTTTTTACCTTAAGGACCACACTAAGTTTACCAAGTTTACAGCCAAGAAGATCATTATTCTAACTGTCACTGCTATTTTTGAAAAACAAGATGCTCATTAATTAAATGAAAGGTGAGACTCCTCAATAGCTTAGAAGAATACCACAACATTTCTATTTAGGCTACTTAGCTCTGAACACTTAAGTGTCATACCCTAGACCCAGAAATGTTGCAATTAGCCAACTTTCTAACACTTAACACTGAAGCTGAACACTATTAATTCATTCTAGATTTATTTTGAATTGGCATGGGGGGGAAGGTGTGCAGGACCCAAAGGAAGAATAGCTTTAACAATAATCCTAGATATTGGGGTAATTCTCCATGTTTAAATATTTCAGTTACTTGGATGAAAATGGTATTAAAATACAATTAAAATTAAAAAATCATTTTAAAAGAACCCAAAACACAACTTATCAAACATATTCCCGAATGAGGATGTTGAAAAAATGCAATAAATACAGTGCAATCTCCAATTCAATCTCAGAAATTACAGCAGTTCATCTTACTAATGGCTGTTAAATTGGGGAAAATGGAAAGCAAAGCATTAAGATTCAAGAGAGCCTATAGCTGATGTTCTCAAAAAGAACATGTTCTCATCAACATCTGCTGCAAATAAATCTGAACAGGTTATCAGCCAACAGATGTTTGTAATCTACCAGTTATTAAGAGAAAGTGACACCTATCCATGTAACAACACCAACCCCTCCCAGCTCTCCACACTTTGCACAGACAACATGAAATTCGGGTATACTGTGCACACATGATGAACACTGGGACCTCAAGCATGTTATGATATTGCATGTAATGAAACAAGGAGAATTATGGTTGAGTTAGAGTCAAAGATACTATCAATTTATTGGCAGATGTTGTCACACAGGTTATTTACAATTGTATCATCACAGCAGAAAGGGACTAGCTCAACTCTGCATTAGCACTTGAAAATGACATCTTCCTTCTTCTCATCCTTTGTGCACTCCCCGTAAATATTTTTTTTTTTACATATTATTGGTATTTACATAGGGATTTGTCGGCAAGTCTTTACGTTGGTGGTAATTATTAAAAAAAACCAAACAAGATGTTTAAATTGTGACAGACTGTATTGCAAAGATGAAATATCTTAAGACTGAAATAATATTTTACATTTTTAGGATACATTTGGGTTAATGTTCTTCTGAAAACTGCAAAACCAAAGGGCCACACTCTGTACTTAGCCTAGGAAAGTGTCTGATCATAATCTAAGACCCAACACAGACTGTACCTGGCCACAGACTCATGAATCCAGACATCAGGTCACTCAAAACTTACAAGTGGTTGATGCATTTTAAACTAGTGACCTTGTGAGTATTCATTAAAATGTAGTCTTTAGTTAGGTTATGTGCTTGTCTACAGGATACTTTGTTCACTACACTGCCAAACAACCCCAGAAGCAAATTTGTCTATAACTAACCTCTACACCTATGTGACCACAGTGGGCTTAGAAGACTGTGGGCATTACTAGGGGAGGTATATGTCTAAGAAGTCAAGATTCAGATCTGCTAATATCCCTGATCACTGGCACATTTCACACATGTAGCCCAAGAGAAATATGGACCAAATATAGAAAGACACTGTCAGCACAGTTTAAAACAATCTGCTTTACTCTCATACTATTGTTGGGATAAGGCTATCACAAAAATGGTGAAATAACCTTAGTAGGCAGACTGCTGTTGATAAACATACAGGATCGTATAAATTCTCTTTTCGCAGAAAAGATAATAACTCTGGACAAAAAAAATAAAATGTTAAAATGTAGTCTTTCCAGACCACTGCCTTGTGCTATAAAAAGAAGAGGACCTTATAGAGGCAAGATATTAGAGTGAAAGGCACTGCTTGGGAAAAATAGCAGAGACAAGAGAACCCATTGATTCAGAGAGAAGTTCAAACCCTTGGGGCTTATTTGTTTTCAGTAAGGAACTAGGTTTTCCTACTCAGTGAGTCTGGTGGAGACCCAATTCTGACTATTAAAACAGTGGAGCTAATAGTGAAATGCATTCCAGCATGTAAGTTACTCAGTCTGGTTTTAATTGCCACATGTGCTATCCATTATCACGTAGCTGCTCATACTCTCGTCTTCACTCCAGAATGAGTTTTCTCAAAACCAGTAACTGTTTACAGTGGAATAGATTTGAAAAAATATTAAAACTTTTCAGAATTTGATATAGAATTTTTAAATTGAGCTTTCACCATCTTATTTTGAAGAGGGAAGATGCCTATAATTTTATACTTAACAGAACCTTTTGAAAAGTATGCATGGAGGATGACACTAAACCAGGAAGCAAGACTATGGTCAACTACTTTCTGATAGTTATGTCAAGGATGACAAGTGTATATTAACCGATAAAATTACTTATTCAGGGCTACCAAACTCATAGTTAATTTTTACAGAGAAATTTCAGAGTGACAGATGGCTTCTGGCTTCTCTCTCCATCTGACTGCAAAAATGCTGACATGGATTGCACTGATGAAAGCCCAGTAAGATTCCTCTACTTTACAGAGGTCATTACATAAGTAAAGGGAATATGAAATGTCTAAATATGTTTTGGTTTACGTTGCAAGGGTGAGCTATGTCAGCAGACTTGAAAAATGCCTTGCCTCTGTGCATAGCCTACTTGTTCATACCAGCATTCTCCCTTAACAACATTTTAGTTATGACTGGATTATAATTCAGCATTCAGGAGGTAACTGAAAAGTTGGCCACAGGGAATGTAGATTAGACATCAGCATAGTTAGTTCCTTGAAAATAAAAGTTTTAATAGGGGTCTGGTAGCAGATCTGATGGGACTCTCACTTTCAAATGTTATATCACATTGTGACCTTTCTTTGATATCTCGTGACATATCTGAGGGATGTATTTCAGCACTGACATTCAGAATATTTCAGATTAATCTTCATGATAGGATTACAGGGAAAAGAAGAGCCTTCTGTAAACCCAGCTTTGCCGAAAAAAATGGTGAAGAACAGAGAAGTTAATCCCATTGAAGCTACATGGGCTGTTAGGATGAAATTCTGCACCTCCTGACCAGCACCACGGCCAGCCTCACTAGATATTGCAGTGACAGCATAGGTAAAGCTGAAAGAAGAAAAATTTGTACATCAATTTGATTTCTCTGTGGTCAGAGTTCCTTTCCTAAATTAAGTTTTAGTTTCAGCTGTCCCATCACGAGACTGAGAAAACAAACCCAAACTTTTACAAGTGAAAAGAAGCCAGAGATAGTCATTCAAAAGTCTCAAAGTATTAATATTATAGAAACTTACAGAGAACTAATAGAAATATCCTCATCTAAAATGAAAGAAAACAAGTTTTCTTTAAAATATTTTCATGTGGTTTAAAGGCTTAAACAGAAATGTTTACAGGTGTAATTGACCTACCGGATAGACAAAGCCTTTTGCAGCTCAGTAAGCAAATACAGCATTTCTTACAAGTAGAAAGGGGTCTGTAACACACTTCATGTGGTAGTATAGTTGTGTGTTGCGGGCAGAGTGTTTTTACTGAGTCCACCTAGTGATGAAGATTAAATCCTGCAACCTGGGTACTGTCCTTTAATGGTACCTTTACAGTTTAGAAACCCACCTGCTCTGGTGTTTACCGTGAAACATCTACTTTTTGTTGGCAAATTTTACTGTCCATTTAGTTCGTCCTCCTGTATCACTAACTCCTATGATTTTGCCAGTAGCAGGGTTACCAAGAGATTACTCTACCCTAGCCTCTCCTGGGCACCTACAGTCTGACTTTTCTACCCCCTGTCACCCATTCCCAACAGCGCTACAGCCCAGTGGCGCTTCGAGGGGCCAGGCCCGACTCAACAGAGAGGTTTTCAAAGGTCAGTCACACCTGCAGCCAAAGGTGCAGCTTCACCTGCCTTTTAGCAGTATTAAGGTAAAATCCATTTCTAAAAAGAGGGCATCAGTCTACTTCCAACAGAGTTACAACACCATATTCACATCTTATTTCAAAGACTAGAGCTTACAAGACCTCTGACTTCAATGAGGTTGGGCCTCCACACTTTTTTGTGCTGAGTTAGGTTACTCCTCTCAGCATAGCAACATCTGAATCCACCCCTCTACAGCCCACTGTGGCTGTTGTCCCTCCTGACCCTCCTGGCCCTGCTTGTCTCGCTGAAGGACTGCTTGTTTCTCAGGTAAATACTTCCACAACACTTCTGTTGAGAGGCATTGTTGTGTTGGGCACTACATTGCCACCTCTGGAGCTTTATACAGCCACCCTGCTGAAGCAGGGTGAAGGCCTCCATATTTACCTGAGGGAAAAATCTGGAATATGAACATGAAGTCACTGTCCAGTAAAGCAAAAACTCTGTGTGTGGGAAGCTATTAACCTTCACCATACTATTCAGATTTGAAGGATTTTTCTTTAAAAAAGGTCAAGCATAAATGCAGTATATATGTGCAATATATGCAGTAATTACCAGTAACGCATTATATATAACAGATCATAAATATATTATTTTCTCACAGTAAATTCTAACAAGAATAATGCCACAGGTTCTATTAGCTTTTCTTAAACACTTACAATCAGGAAACAAAAAAGGTATTTTAAGATGGCAAATTGTTCCCAAAGTACCAGGCTGTTAAAGCACAAGTATGCCTCAATTCAAAGGAAAATCCATTAAAAAATTACATGTAAATTTGGATGCTTTATATGGACATGCTAAGACATGTGCAGCAAAGGCAATTAACTGCAAAGGATATTTCTTTTACTTTCTTCTCTGCTTATATAATTCCAAAGTAACACTAATAGTAGTGCATAGACGGCAGAAAATTTAATATAAGATAGTATATTCATATTTATATGGCTGCTTCACTGCAGATTGCAAATATCAGTTTTATATAATATAAATGTAATATAAATTAATCAATTTTCACTCACATGCTTTGTATGTACAAATATCAAAAAATACTGCAGACTTTATAGGACCTTATTTATAGTTGAATACAGAAAACATTAAACTTGCAGACACAAGAAGTCATTTCTAAAATACGTTCAACTGAAATGAAAAAATGGTCTCAAAATTGAGATTAATAGATTATGTATTAGTGGACTTAATCTCAGTTCTTGAATTAATTTACCTCTGCATCACTGGGATGACTCTACAGATGAGGAATCATTAAGCAGCAGCTGGTCAGAGACAATGGAAGTCTTAAACATTCTGCTGAGCCGTCTAAAGCTCATCATAATAACATAGGGACAAAATCTTTTTTCATGTTTTTTTTTTTGTTTTAATGCTAGCGCTAGAACTAGTACTTCCCCATATTCCTTTATTATAGGCAGCCCATGTTATAAAATACTCTGAGGCTAAATCTTAAATAACTTATTTAGATACTTAGTATACTCTTTCTGAAAGGAAATTTTAAATCAGTCTTAAAAATTCAAAAAAGGAAAAAATGTTCATTTTAAATAATCTGTTGAGCTATTCTTTTCCTTACCTATTTTTACATTAGTCTTCTTCAAAAAGCTGAAATCTTGGTTTTGCACATAATTTCAAATTTACATTTAGATAACTAGAAAGACATAATAAATACATACATTTTGGAGGCACTGACTTAGAAGCTGCAGGATCCGTCTTACTACCAGATGTTTATCAGTTACTATTTGACTGAAAAGCGTAATTCAAATTTAAAAGCCCTGTTGTTACTAGTTATAGGGAACTAGCTGTACGCAGTAAATTATGGAGCTGATCAGAACTGTGCTTTACATCTAAAATATATGCTTCATCAGAGATTGACTGTAATTATTGCATCTAGTGAAATGAAGCACTTTTTAATACATCCTACATGATTTTTTAATTTTGAGTGTAATCCAGTTATTGAGGAATATACCACCAAGATATGTGTAAGCGACAGTTCTCTGGCACCATATCTACTACAGTCTAGTCAGTTTTACTCTTTTTCTCTGTAATTTTTATCCATCTTGCTTAAATATGTACAGATCAGTTTTAAGATGGAACATGCAAATGTCTACTTCTGAAGATCCCCTCCAACCTCTACCATTCTTTGATTCTGTGAAATGGTACAAAACCAATGTAATGTCCAATACAATATAACGTTCCCACTTCTTGATCTAGTGAGCGTAACCAGGGAAGAACTGGTGCAGGTAGGGCTTTCACAAGTTTTACTCATTCCCAAATTCCTTACCAAGTCTCTGGAGCAAATGGCAGCCAGCCAGCTTCACAGAAGCTTGCTGTGATTTATACTGCAAACTCCACTGGTACGGACTGGGTTCAGAACTGACAAAATCAAGGTTACTGTTTAACTGCCACCCAGCTCCTTTCATCAAGGAGCTCCTTGGAAATGAGGAAAGATACAGTCCAATCCTCAATATATTGTTATGAAATGAGAGCCAACTTTTTTGAAACTCTAGCATGTGTGATTCTCTTGGTGATAGAGAAAGGTGAAAGGTTACTCTTGAAGCATGGGAATATCATATCATAATTAACCAACAAGGTGTGTGATAGTTTTAAATTATATAAGAATGGGGAAAAGAATAAGAAGCAGCACCTGCTTTTTTGTTGTTTTTCATGAAAATATATCTTTTGTTTGCCATAGGTTTCATTTTTTAGTCCCATTTCACAATGGATCAATGGTATTTTAAGCTGCGAATATTGCTCCTTTATTAGCACATAACTAGATCTTGGCACTAATGGTACTAGTCACAACACTGGCTAAGAAGAAATTGCAAACCTAATGTAGCAAAGCTTTTTTAAAAAGGAAACACTGAAAATCCATAGCTCGCAGTTTAAAAATAACAAAGTAAATATTACCCAGTTTTTTAAAGAAAAATCTTTTCAGGATCCTCTGGTTCATAACTACGTTTCCTAGTTTCAATATTAGTCATTCTTTGCAATTTTCATGATCCACATGGGTAATCAAGCAAAGTCCCTTTTCAGCTAATACTTCAGACATAGTCTTTTTCAAGTCTTGTGAAGGGAACTGGTCCATGGAATTTATCAGATGTAGCATGCAACCTGTCACTGTCACTACTTGCAAAAAAAACCACAACACAAACCAGCTAATTCATGAAGTTTGTAATGCTTCCACAAACTATCTGACTTTCTTCCAAACTATCTCATTCTGGAGAGTTTTCTGCACATGTTATCAAAGTAAAGGTCTGAATGAATGATGAATTCATAGGATGCATGCTCTGTCCTACAGCATTTGACAGCACATCCCATTGATCTGTAAGAAAGGAGGGCAAAGGAAGTGAGAGGAGATATCACCAAAACATCCACTCTGACTATTTAAGAATTTGCTCTCAGTAATGCCTTCCCAGTCCCCAAGCACTTTTCATTCTGCTTATTCCATTCCTAGAAATTATTTTGCAAAATATAAAGATCTTCATCTACAGAACAAGAAGACAGAAACCAAAGTAATTTTTTACCATGGTTGGTAGCAGTTTTACCCAGAAACACTTAAGTCTGCAAAGCCTGCAATGTTTCCGAACCATAACCTTGATAGTATTTTCACTCTGTAGCTGGAGACAGATCTTGATGAAAATTAAAAGGTGCATAAAAACAAAAATGAAAGGAAACCATACATGAAAACAACAAGACATCAGCCTGGGACTTGTCCTGTCTACTTCCCTAAATTAACTACAGCATCTTTCCTTTTGAATCAGTATTAGGGCGAGGTATACAGCTTAAGAACTGAAGCAGAGTACTCAGGTCACACAGAAGAGAGATCAGACTTCTGTAAGATACAGATAGTTAAGAGAAATTGATTAGGAGCTTGGTTTTGGTAGGCAAGTATCTTTCAAATATATATTCCTGTTTTGATATCTATCTGAGTTTGAGTTAAACTTCACAGGGACCAAGCCAGTGCCACACCACACCTTTTAATACCCACTAGGAACTAAAGGCACTTGTGAAATGCAGCAGCACGCTTGGAACCTCTCTATCAATGGATCAAACTTAAGAAAACTGCCTGTATAAATGGAAGTCCTTTTCCTTTGCATCTGAAAGGCAAAGAAGTTTAATTAAGAATGCAGTTATCTCCAGTCAAAAGGAATACTTTTATTTTTATAGCAAGTAGTGCGGCAGTAATGACTCTGGTAGATTATGTTAGAAAAAACAAAAGCGTCACACCTTTCCATTGCCAGTAAGCAGTTTGCCGTACTGTTTTTGGTTAGCTACCAAACTGAATGGGATAGGGTGGGTGTAATACGAGGAAAAGTTAAGGAAAAACTGGATTGAGAAGGACTTCGGCATGATTCCATGAAATAAAAGTTTCTAAAGCAACAATAAAAAATTGGGATTACCCTGAAAAGAATATCTGCACTATATAAAGGATTCAGTCCTATTCATATGCTCCCAGATCTCATTGATTCCTAGTACGAAATTTTCACCTCTGAAAATAAATTTTTGATATTTTGGAGATTTTTAATCTTTTCAAAGTTTTTGTCTTATCCACACATCCCAAGCCTATTCAGGCTCACTGCACAAGGGATTAATTGAAGTTTCACAGCTAGGTTATTACAGAACTTGCATTGGAGGTCAAATTCTGTTTAGGTTTTCAAAACAGTCAGGCTTCTTCAGAGCTTGGATTAAATCCCTGAGTAAAAAACACTCTTACATTGCAATTTTGTGATTTCAGTGTGTACCTAGGTGTTAAAAATTCTACATAAAAAAGTAAAAGATCTGTGCTTAATTTAACTTTTGCTTCCATTTTCACCAAAAGACACACATGCAGTGGAATATAATTAGAACTTCTGTCAAAATATTGCAACAAATGGTTAATTACCTCAGGTAAGAAAACACAATATGTATTATTACTACTCTGTGTTAAAAGATCACTGCATTCTTAACTTTCTGACTCCTGCTTGTACTGGCTTGTCTCTCTTTTGCCAATGGAGATTACACGCTCTGTTCAAGTGCAACATGCAGTGCAACCTTAATGCCACAGAAGGTTAGGGCATGTGAATTGTTTTTCCACTCTCAGCATTAAGTATTATTTGTGTTTCATATAGTAAGAACGTCTAATCCAGTACCAAATCAAGCAATCAAAGAGTAACACAATAAGTCAGCGTATTTTATAGGCCTAGTTTTGCACTTGCAGTGGATGGCATGGATGCTCAATTCACATTTTATCTAACAGCCTGTTGCTAGCACAAAGCTGAGGGCACAGTTCTGATTTGAATCACAAATTTTGTCAGCTTGTATTATCAGTTCTTTGCTTTTTGTTTTCTTTTGCCAAAAAAATTAATATTTTTGGGGAATCTTATTTTAAAGTTTCTCACGTCCATTATTACATTTTAGTTGTCTTTTATGAAGGCCACTTTATGTACAGAACTTACTGTAAGCAGAATACAACTATATCACAGATAACTTACTGCAGTGCATGTTTTGTATTATGATCTAATGTGAACCGTGCATTCTTAATCCTGTCAATGCTTAAACCAAGTCCTTTTGCTCTGCAATTTTTCCCATGATGCTCAGCTTCCTGTTGTCAGTTGTGTTACCTCCTTGAAAGAATATTTATCCAATTATGCAAACAAATGAAGAGGCTGCTACCTTGCTAGCTGAAACTCACAATAGTACTTCAGTGGGCCCCCAAGCATAATTTCAAAGTGTTTCTCTCACCTATACACAGCTTTGAAATTAATTTTCTGGAGTGATATAGTTACATTTATGGATTTGCTCACCATATGGGCAATCAAGCTTCTTGATGAAAAATGGCATATGTTAGCTATGTAATCAAAAAGTAGCTGTACAGGTCCTAAGGGATAAAGAAACTTTAGCATTTGATTTGACCAAACCATACATTCATCACTGTAAGAGATATTTGTCCTGCCAGTTTGAAGTTGCTTCTCCACATAAAGCCAAAACACAGTCTCCAGCTATAGCCAGGCTTTTCAGAGAAGAGATTTAACAGACCTACCCTACTCTCAGGAAACGAGTAACAAAACTCAGGGAACTACACTTTCATTCATATCAGGTAACAGTTAGCTGGCTCCTGGGTGTCTCACTGAAGAAATGGTGTTTCAGTCAGTAACACTGAGCTACCCAGTAGCTCAAGTTGATGCAATTTTTTGTGTCCCACAAAGCACTAGAAAAAACTGATAATTATTTAAACTGTCTGTGACCTGTCTTTGCCAAGCTCCCCTTGTCCTCTAACTCCTGCCGCAGTTCACTGATTTCCTAATAAAAATAAAAGTCTTCATACATCTGTCATACCTATTTCCACATTTAAAGGTTCCTGATTACCTTCTGGTGCTTCCCACCAGGTTTGAAATCTCTTAGACATAGTCTACACTCCATGTTTTTATGAACTGCTACTGTCCTTGGAATTTCTTTCCCTCTGGTATAATTAAGCTTCTGGCATGGTCAGTAATCTCAGAACACACAAGCTCAGTCATATACTCTGTTGTCCAAAATAGCTCAGCCCACAGAATGTGGTTTCTATCAGAGTAAAATGTAATTATGTAGTTGTAACTCTCCATGCTCTTGTTAGACTAGGCAATAGGCTACTTGAGCAATCACTAACCCGAGTCTAAGTAAGATGTTGAGAAAATAAGAACAGTCTTCTCCTCCTGAGGCTGAAAAATGAATATGAGCATTAACACAGATAACCATCTGCATAAATGAACTACGGAAATGGTCAGTTTCCTGATGATAATCTCAACACTGATTTCTTTGGTTCAAGGATTAATTTTTTCAGAGGGTGGATAGGGGACAGAAAAAACAGAAAAGGAAGATGTCCATACTTCATTTGAATATAACTTTTTTTTTTTTAAAAATAATTTGAAATATCAAGATTATCTTGACCCAGTTCAAGCCGTAGCAAGTGGATTTAAAGAAGAACGTAACATTTTGTTGTTGCCCAGAGCAAAGTATCTGAAAGGCTAGGCTCTCCAGAACCTATATTCTGATAAAATAATTTTAACAGGTAAAAATAAAATCATAGAGAAGCATTAGTGAGAACCGATTATAATTCAGAATATAGATATATTTTTTTTCTTTTTTAAAGGTCTCATTTGAGGCTTCAAATAGAGTAAGAGTTAAGAACCTTTCACTTCTAAGGAATTAAGACAACAAGTAAAATACATTCATGATTAGAGCTCATGCCAACGGTAATCTAAAAAATTTCAGATTTATTTTTTCTATCAGGAAAATAAAAACCCAAAACATGATCATTTGAAATTTAACTACAGCAAGTTGAGAGAAAGCACATGGGAATAAGTACTCAGATTCAGATTCCTGTGACTCTTACAGAGCAGCTCAGTGCCCTCTCCATCAGGCTATGGCCTTCTACACAGTCACTGGGCCACTGATTTAGGGTAGTTAATCACCAAGATGCCAGAAATTAACCTACGTGTGCTAAATTAGGAAGAAAGTCTTCCTAAGATACCGTATAATAAAAAGATAAAAATAGGCACTTTCAGAAAAAAATTCACATCTTCCAGAAGGTGCATGAACCTGCCTGCTTTTGACAGAACAGGGAGCATAAAAAAAATTTCCCCTGTTTGAGAATTAAGCAGAGTAAATGACCTTTCCATCCCAGCTTCCTTCGTCAACAGCAAAGAACCATACCATAAGACTTTGTAATAGTAATTATCAGTGACAGGTTACAAATGAAGTGTAAGAGAAACAGATTCAAACTCTTCATCACATAGGCATCTTTCTCATCTCTCTGGCTACTCTATAATGGGTGCTCTTTCTTTTTTTCAGTCTGAAACAAGAGAACCATCCTGGATGTGGAGAACCGTCAGAACAAACATCTTGGTAAACTGAATTTCTACAAAATGTTTTGACTAACAAACATTAGGCAACAATTGAAAATACGTTAGATGAGAGGAACCTTTTACCAAGTAATTTTTAGGAAAAATGTGTAAATAAAGATGTATTTCATTTAACTGATAACATCTTACATACACGGTAATCACATCCCTTTATAATCAAGATTAGATATTTAGACACCTTCTAATAAGAGTTGAAAATACATTTGAACAAAGAAAACCTATCACACAAGCAAAATTAATGCTGAAATTCAACCTAACCTTACACAGCACATGATGCTAATGATAGCTTTAGGAGGTTGTTTTTTACTGAGAAATGAGGAAAATAGTACCTATATTTACATTTCATACCATGAGGCATAAGACAGCATCGATTAAATTAATGACTTCAACTCCTTTTGAAACAGATTTTCTTTCGAAAAACGCATGTGCACACACACTCATTGGGGCTTAACGTAATCAGTACTTGATCTGAAGATCTCTGAATTGTAACCAGGGGTACTGATAAATAAGCAAATCAGAGTGATGTCTTACTTTGAGTATTCATAATTAATAGAAGAAGAAGAGTAAATGTAAGATATGAATCATTAAGAAACCCCTTTCTACGCCATCTTGCCCAGCACCACATTCAGAGTCTCTAGTTTTCCTGTTATCTAGGCTCTACCTAAATTTTCAACATTTTACGGGTAAGCAATTAATGTGTAGTGTACATTACATATATATAAATGCAGAGACAAGCAGTATATTTTTCTGTAAACTGAAAATACCCTTTCACTGAGGACTGGGAGAGGTAACACCCTTTTATTGACGTCAGTAAAAAGGGAAAGTTAAATCATTAACAGACGTTAAAAATCAATTTGGCTACTTCTGGCAGGTGAAGTCAGATATTTTATTATAAAAGCAATGAATCTTCTGGCTCTTTCTTTCAATAAATTGATTTTATGAAATAAGGAGTGATAAGGGAGTTTTATGAAGTATAAACAGTATATATTCTAAATAATAACACATGGCCCTAGAGCAAATGCTCTTGTGATTAATCACAGCAGCAGAATCCCTCGAGTGGCTTACAGCATAGTCACATTGGGATCATCTATCGTACGATCCATATGTTAACTAGATAACTGCCTAGTGTAGAAAATTTATAAAGTAAAGGCTAATGAAACCAGTTTTGTTTGCTAGATTTATTTCTCACTGCAGAGATGATGTAAATGAATATCAGCACACGGCATGTCTTCAAGGGAGCAAACCCTACCTAATTCAGAGATACAACTCTCTAAAAGCAAAGAATAGTTTTGATTTCACCTTCAGGATGTAATCAGGAGAAACAAAAGACAAGCCAGAAAACACTCACACTTTGCCTGTACCTGCCAGTATGTAGTTATATCAGCACAGTTCCCAGAAGTGAACACCACCACATTTCAGAGCAAAGGGACACAGTAATTAACACTAGACAATATCATTCAAAAACACACAAATAAGTCAACAGTCTCAACAACAGTTACCGTTCCGGTGTCTCAGAACAGCTCATGCAGCCTGTGTAATTCAAGCAATGACGCAAAAGCTCAGCGCCAGATGCCCATATGGAAATGTCAATAACAAACAAACTTACAAGACCCTCTCAACTATCCTAGCAGCTATTTCTACACAAACCTGTTCTGGGAGCAACCTGGTTCCAACTCCCTGTGGCTGAGTCAGCACTTTGTTTTCACTTTTTGACAGTGAGTTTATGGATCTTGACTTTGCTGACATTTGTTTCAGAGAGGAAAAGGAAAACTGGTCCATAAAGTTCCCAAAGGCTGAAAAGCAAAACCAGGAATGCTTGTGAGAAAATTGAAAGCAGATTGCTGGGTGGACTCAACTGCCAGGGATCTTGGAGCTGGTAGGCCCCCCTCTTACTAGGTGTTACCACAGAAAATACTCTAAACGTAGCTTGCTACCAGCTCACTAGTAGCTCACAGGTAATTAGGCCTGAGAAAACAGGGAGAAAGTGGCAGGTTGGTATGCTAATACACAAAATGACAGCATGACCACTTTATTAAGCTTCCTCAAAGCTGATAAATAAGGTTGCCTATCATCACATAAGAAGAAATTGTTCACTCAAATGGTTAGAGGTGGCCAGAGAAACCTCTTACAGCAATCATCACCTGTTTCCATATACAAAATAGTTAAATAAGCTACTCATACAGACAATATATGCTTCATTAATGGACAAATTGTAAATTTCAGATGAAGGAGACAATACTCTTCTTTTTCATATTTTAGCATGCTACTGTTTTCTTTTATAATCTTTCCAGTTGTGCTGGTGCCAAATATATTATGGGGCAATGTTTGCCCCAGACAAGCCTTCAATTGCAGTCATCTGTCAAAGAGAAAAGTCAAATAGTGGCACTGCTTCCACACCTGGTCCTTGAACAAATGCATTGTACTGTATCTTTATGACAACTTATGAATGAATTATTATTTGCTTGCATTGGAAAGCAATGGAGGAGATCTCATTGAAAAGCCTTCTATTCGTCTTTGTCAAGAGACAGACTAGAATACAAACCCGAAGATATTAAAATAGCTCTTCGCCATTTTATCTAAGCCAAAGGCATTTCTCGTCAAGCTACCTTATTGTTCACTGAACTCTCCACTAATACATGGAAAGAATTTCCATGTGGTCAGTTGACAGCACTACCATTCTCTCACCTCTCCTTATGTTCAGCTGTATAGTGACGTTCAGCTGGTGTCTGGCATTTTTTAACCTTTGTTCCTTCCTTCTGCTAGGTATGGTTATATGTCCTCTATCTATTTACATTGGACAAATAATTCTATTTTCTTTCCATTTTGTATTTACAATCATAGAATCATAGAATGGTTTGGGTTGGAAGAGACCTTTAAAAGTCATATAGTCCAAAGCCCCCTGCAATGAGCAGGGACACCTTCAACTAGATCAGGTTGCTCAGAGCTCCATCCAACCTGACCTTGAATTTTTCCAGGGATGGGGCATCTGCGACATCTCTGGGCAACCTGTGCCTTCATCAAAAAAAAATTTCGTCCTTATATCTAGTCAGAGCCTACAGTCTTTTAGTTTAAAACGATTACTACTTGTCCTATCACTACAGGCCCTATTAAAAGTCTGTCCCCATCTTTCTTATAAGGCCTCTTTAGGAACTGGAAAGCTGCTATAAGGTCTCCACGGAGCCTCTTCTTCTCCGGGCTGAACAACCTCAACTCTCAGCCTGTCGCCACACAATAGATGCTCCAGCCCTCTGATCACTTTTAACCTGATCCTCTGTCTTTCTTGTGCTGAAGACTCCAGATCTGGATGCAGTACTCCAGGTGGGCTCTCACCAGGTGGAGTAGAGGGGCAGAATCATCATCTTTGACTTGCTGGCCCCACTTCTTTTGATGTTTTGATGGTTGGCTTTCTGGGCTGCAAGCGCAGGTTGCCAACTCATGTCCAGTATTTCTTCCACTGGTACCCCCAAGTCCTTCTTGGCAGGGCTGCTCTCAATTCCTTCATCCCCCAGACTGCATTTAGTTCACATGAGAATCAGGAGGGCTTTTTGGATTCTTCAAAAGAAGCAATCCAGGAAACATGTAAAACAAATTCAGGAAAATCTAGTATTAAAAAAACTACTCTATCCACCACTATTTTAGCAATCCTATGCTTTTGGGAAAGAATAGCCTTGAAAAACCTCTTTATATATTGTCTCTGCGATGTCCCAAATAAGAAAATATCAGAAACACATATTGTCACTGCCAAACAGATTAAAAGCACTGCTTACTGGTTTTCAAATAAACCTATATTTCCTTAGTCCATAAGTCTTCAAAAAAAAAAGTAGTGTTGTCCACCATATTATTAGCTGGTATTAAAGTGAGTACATACATGGTGTTAGAGAACTTTGACACTTTGAAATTATGATTAGTTTTACATTTTTAAATTATCAATTAATTATATC
>NW_015090967.1:1428723-1456415 GCF_001431845.1 Calidris pugnax | reverse complement strand
CCCCCCCCCCCCCCAGCTAGAGGCAGGAAAACAAAATTGTTATCTAAAACTTATTAAGAAAAGTGCTTACTCCCTTTTATTACCAAGCTGTATTTTGCATATCCTTCAGTATCAAGCTATTTTTGAGAGAACTAAAATGGTTAGTTCTGTCTAAGTTTGCACACCAGATATATAAGCCTATATTAAAAAGATTCTTAAGACTCACTCTGTCCTTAACTGAATTTATAAACACACACATACATATAAATACAAATTTACATATATATATATATATATGTACATTCCTTTCAAGTGTGTTGTTATGAATGGTGTGCAGTTTGTCCTATTTATTTTACTTGAAAAAGGCATCTGTGCTAAATTCTGAACCAGTAAGATCACAGAACATGCAGTACATGCTGCTCAGGAACTGAACGTACCCGCCATACCATACATGGTGATTTTGGCATGTTGGGTCAGTCAACTCTTAGAAAAGCAAAGTCTAATGGTCATTGCTCCCAGCTAACATTACAATAAATAGAAAACCTTTTCACAAAAAATGAAACTAAGCATGCTCAAAGTGTTAAAGAAAAACTAAATAATGCAAATAATAAACCCTGAAAGTGGTTATATTCACTACAGGTCTAATCTAGCCTACTACTGTTCAAATTATTCAATCCTCTTCAATTTTGTGCAGCACAGTGCCAGCTAAAACCAGAAAAGTAATTCTGCAGCACTGGATTCAAAAGCCACAATTTCCTTGAATGAAGTGCTGATCTTACTAAATATTGTTATCTCCTAGACTAGCTGATCTAAACAATGTTCCTACACAATACAGAATGGTTCCCAAGCAGAAGTAATATGTGCAAACCTGCTTTTCTGCTTTCCCACCTACTTAAAATGGCATCACATACCTTACAGAGTCAAAATATGCATCTTTGGCTAATTGCCCACATTCTGGAATGTATGCTTCATTAGTTCTATCGAATTTATCCCTTTGTGGTTAAATTTATCTTGTGCTGATACAGACCATCATACAAATGGCACTCCAGAACTCCTTACATGCTCGCATACTTAATGTATGGGCAATCAACATGTGGTTTTTAGCCACACGTTGCTTATGAAAAACTCTCTTGCAGTGCTACCAGCTAATTCACTTGAGCAGCCAAAGACTTCTGCTAACTTGGGGGCTACTGCATAAATTAAATTTGCAGGTACAGTGGAAGGATCTGCAAAGAAACCCCGGGATCCAACAGGTTCCCAGTCCCAGCATTGTCCTCTCCCAAGGGCCCTTGAGGAGTCACACGCTCCCTTGCCTCTGAGCTTTGCTCACCAAGGTGTCTGGGATGTGTTTGTGGCTCACGGCTACAAGAAGAGTTTATCATATAGCCCCAAGTTAGTGAGGCTGCCACTTCCATCTCCCAATTTGAATAACCTTATTGTACAACAAAAACCATCTTATGTACCACACCAGCATCTTGTGCCTTCTGTAAGGAGAAGATAGCATCGGATTTGAGCAACAATGCTGCTAGTATGTAATTAAAAATAAATAACTTTGAGGCAATGTATCTGTACCTTGCATAGCTAATTTGTAAATTTCAAAACAAGTCACTGCCTAGCTACACATACTTTGGGTAGAATCCTGTGGTGTAGATAAAGCAGAAGGTGAGACTAAGGTAATTAAAAACAGTGTGGTTCCTAGTTACATTTTTGTTATATGTAGCAATTGTCTACAAAAGTATGTTAAGTTCTGACTGGTATTAATATAATTTTCACTGATTTTGTCTCAAACATGAAAAAAAAAAAAAAAAGTACAACTGCACTAGTCACACAGTACCACACTTAGCTTGTAACTTTTTGTGTCTCTTGTTTTCCGTCCCTCTAGTTTTCCCATGTTTATGGCTCACATGCCATTCTGCTGTATCTACTCCGTTCTGCTATCAGGTTTGCTCATCACTGCTCCTTTCACATACAGGCATATATCTATGTTTCCTTGGCTATTTCTTGCATGCTAGTGACTTTGATCCACAACATGCTTCTTTTTCCTCTTCTAGTCACAGAACTTCAAAGACAGACAAGCCACCACCTTCTAATTTTTAGGCTCCAGGGCAGGACACTGTATAAAATAATAAAACCTCCTCTAAACTTTTCTGTGAAATTGTGCCAGTGCACGTGCAGGACTTGGGGTGAGGGTGAGGATGGTAAGAACAGGAAAAAACATTAGGAGAGAAACTGTCAGCATTACAGAGTTAAAGTTTTTAATTCAACAGTGCCTGTGCATAATTGCTTTAAAATGCCACTGAATACATAACTGGATAAATCAAGGATAAATGTTGTTCCTAGCTCTTCAGTGCCAATTAATTTATTCCAGGTTATGATTATTAACCCAGTTGTCTTTAGATATTTTGTATTTTCTAGCTTCTAACATAGTAAGAAAACAGTGAAATCCTTGAACGGCACTATAACAGTTCCTGAGGAAGAGAACAAAAATATTTATTCAAATACAAATGCATGCACTGGCAATTTGCTTTGATTAGAAAACAAAAACATAATGAGAGATTCAAAAAGGATTAGTTTTCAGTTAATACCTTTTTTGTCATGTTTCTTTCTGTTGAACAAAAGACAGTTAGAGACAACACATGTAATTATCCAAACCATTACAAAGAAAATGAAAAAGACTGTTTAACAGGATTCATCACAGTGTGAAATTTTATTGCCATATTAATCAAGACAGGCAGTTTGAAGAGTCCATGACAATGGATAATACAAAAGCTGATAACAAATTAGCTACAAAAAGCAATTACCTGACAGAGACAAGAGACATACTCGGGAGTACTTTTTTTTTTTTGATAGGGCTATGAGAACAGGGCTGGATAGAATCACGTGGGTCACTGATTTCACATAAGAGGCCAATTTCAGAAAGCTCCATAGCATGCTTACCACACACATACAATCAAATGCCCCTGGGAATGACGGTTAGACACATCTCTTTTTTACAAAGTACCTAAGGTCACAAATCTGTGCACTTCATGAGGAAAGGAAAAATCGAACGCATCATTGGCACCCCTACAACAAAGAATTTGCTAAATGAAACTTCCCAGATGATCTTGAGGAAAGCACAGGGATGCTGACCTAAAAATCTGGCAAGTGGCTTAAGAGTGAGCAAAATGACACAACCAAACACCAGGGAAGTTTCTCAAGCGAACAGCAACACTTGCACATGCAGCTCAACATCCTTCGAGCCATGGCAAATGTCCAGAGCTTCAGAGGAATGTGGGTGGGAGAAGAGGGGGAGGGAGAAACAAATAATCTGCATCAGGAGAGGATGTAAATAATTCTTCCAAGATTCTGGAGATAACTAGCATGTCATCCTGTTATTCAAGGTTAAGAAGAAACAAAGTCCTGTTTCTATTATCACAGAGTTTGTATAATTAATATCATTAAATCTTTGTATTAAACTTTGCTTTCACAGACACGGTATGTTGCTGTCGGGAAAACTTTTTTTTTGCTGGTAGACTTGAAGAGATAGGGGAGGAAGAAGACAGAGAAACATGAGAAAAGCCATGTGTCCATAGAGAATGCAATGGTTACTGCAATTTCATGAAAAAACGCTACTGCCAACATGAAACTAAACACTTTTCTTTCTCTCTTTTTTCTCTTTCTTTCTAAATTTAATGGACAAGCTGTTAGCAAAGACAAGTCCAAGTCTAAAGGCGGCATCAGAACAAATAAATGTTTAGTTAAAGGCTTTTTAAAAAAGGAAATACCTTCCCAGGAAGATTATAGAACACCAGAAGGAGTTATTTAAGTGTTTATCATAATGAAGTTCTGGTTACCTCCTCAGTTAATTTTTTCTGGCCATACTTTTCTCTAAACCATTTTCCAATGTGCAATGTATTATTGCATATAACTATTCAAAACATTTCCAGTGAGATTCCTGTGCCTGTTCATGAATGTTGCTAGAGGAATTCATTAAGTGAAAACGCAGGGTCATCCTCTATTCTGTTTTCATAACTTCCTCTGAACCATCTCTTTTCTCATTTTTAGAATTTTCTCTTTCTTGGAAATGAAAAAATACTTTCAAAGTACTCTGGTCTGAAGATAACCTTGCTAGATCCCTGGTTTTACAAGCATTTACAATTGGTGGTGGTATGAAAAAAAAACATGGCATAATATGAAGAAGATGCCGTATTTAAGGAAACTGTTTCAAAGAAGTACCTACACACTCTAGTCAGGAAATGGCATAGAATAACTTCTATTTTGTTTGCTTTCTTTGTTCTTATAGTAATCAAACACAAAAGAACAATGCTGTTTGAGTTTTGTTGAGTAGTTTACCATTGCAGTTACGAATAATAAACACTTACTACCTATGTTCATTTAATCCTGTGAATTTTATAAACAAGTTTTTGAAAGGCAAAGCTATTATTTTTGCCCAACTACTTAAAAATAGTAACTGTATCGTTAATTGTGATAACAGAGAAGTCAAACTACTTGTTGCTACTAAAGACAAACACTATCTGAAATTTCATATTGTTTGACTAAACTTAATTTTTTAAAAATAGTTTCAAATTAATTCTGCCTAAAAATTCATACTTTCTTCTTTGTAACTCATGACTTTTATTCTTGCATCCAATAACCTCACAGCAAACACACTGTAAGCCCTCAGTTTTCAACACTCTGCAGTGATTTCTTACATTCCAGATTGTGTTAAAAAGATGAAAGTTGTGTTTCTTCTGCTCAACTATGAGAAAGTTAAAGGAGATTTTCTACCTGTTGTTGACCTCGGTAGGATTAGGGTCATACTCATCTAAACCAGAGATAACTGGAAAGGAACTGTTCCAAACACTTCCTGTTTGAGGCTCTGTAGGTGGCTTGCTCACCTCAATTTAAAAAAAAAAAACCAAAAAAACCAAACAGAATATAAAACAAAACAAAAAAAAATAAAAATCCCACAACCCTGACATAAACACGTCTCTTGCTGCACTCCTCAGTGACATGAAGCCAGCTGAAGTGATTTGAAGCTATAATCCCAGTAATTTCATTCTCTGCCCATTGCTATAGGGGAGAATCCTTAGAATTTCTGTGATTCCTAAGAAACAAGTCATACTGAGAATACAAGGTCAAGGCTCACCTCTGAAACACTGAAAAAAAAAAAAAAGAAAAAGCTCCAGTTAAGTTCCTAGCTTCATAAGTGTTCTTGAGATCTCTCTTGCTAACTCTTTCACAACTTTGAGAACTTAGCATCAAGTGAAGAAGCTGCTGTTAAATATGAACCAAAAAAACTCCATTTTCAAAGCCTGACAATTTTATAATCCACCCTTTTAGACTAAAGGCACACAAAACCACATCTTACCAATGACATGGAAAGTGTATCCGAGTTGCCACATGACCATATACTCCTTCTAGTCATTCTAGAATGACTAGTCACCTTGAAATTGTTTTAGAATGCCTTGACTTTTAAAATCCGGTGTCAGTCATTTGTCCTTCTCAGATTTACAAGTATACACCCCAGAGCTTTTAAGAAACTAGGAATCTTTATAACCCTAGGCTTTAGATTCCAGAATAAGTGTGAAAACTTCTATCGGGTTGAATTAAGTCCCATGTTGTCTTCATCTCATATAACCATCTATAACTTTCTAACCTAGGTGATTTTGCAAATCCAGTTTTTCATCTGGGCATTTTGGAACATTTAGAAAGACAAAACAGAAGTAAAAGCCCTATAAAACAAACTAAATATGAACAGCATGAAGTACTTCCAAAGTACTCCTAAAAAGTAAAAAAGGAAAAAAAAGTCCTTCTACTTTGTTAAAACAGTATGTAATACACAAAAGATATTTGACATTCTCTGCTTTTTATACAATCAAAAACCTATTCTAAATTCTGAGCCATAATATATGCCACTGTTCAGACAAACACTGCCTACTGCAAGAATTGCAAATGTGTCAAAAACTCATGTTCAAGAAATGAAGTACAGCTGTCAAGTTCAATATCCTCACTGCCAGTTTTGCTTACTGTGAGTTTTCTATGTTACAATCAGCCAGACACATACATCAATATGCAGAATGGTACAATTTTCATCAAGGTGGTGTATCCAGAGGAAATGCTGTACTGTCAGTTCTTTGGCTTCTGTCTCCTATATTTCAGCTATACTACAAAGTGTTGACAAAAGCATTAAAGCACAGTATTAAAAACGAGGAAGATTCTTCCTAATTCTGTTTTACAGAATTACTTTCCAGGACATGATTTTAACAAGTACTACAGAAAAATTTCTCAGCAGCTATAATCCTGGAAAAAGCTGGATATCATGACCAAAGCAGGGACGGAGATGGGAAGAGCACTGAGAAGGAGTTTGAGCGATATGTGCTCATGACTGATTGTTTACACAATGCAGACTTTGGGGAGGAGACATATAATCTTGTTATTACAAGTAAGAAAAATGCTCCCAACAGATTCTAAGCTAAATTTTAGAGCTGACATGCAAAAATCTAACTTCAACTATTTTAAACATAATTTTCAGGTGTTAATCCTGTCATCCAAAATCATTCAGCTAGCAAGAACATGGCCAGCAAGGGTTCTGCCATTAAAGCCTGCGGTTTTTACAGTTGTTATTTAAATTACAATGTTTTTTGAAGAACTTCGCGAAGAACTACATTGTGTTGTGCTGTGCACTGCCTAAAGAACATACAAATCCCTGCATTGAAACGAACTAAAAGTATAAGCTCTCATCTTTGTTTTACAACTGGAAAAGTTGTATAAAGAGTGTAAAATACAGGTTACTTAAAGAGATGTTAGAAATTCAAGACCTCAGCTTGATCCTGTGGCAGGATCTGTGAACAAAGTATCACCCTCTGACTGCAGAGTTATGTAAGGACAGGAAGAAAAGTCTGGAGGTAAAAGGTTTTTAAGAGGCTCTAGTTCACAGCCCACAGGAAAACACTAGCAAGATGCAGGTTCAGCATCTCCCTTTCATTCTCACCTTTCTCCATTCACCAGGGTTTAAGGGGTATGCAAACCTTTTTGGTTGTTTTGCTGTTGAAATGGTTTCCCCCTCCTGACACAGAAATGGGCACTATACAGAATGCTATCTTGCTTGTCAGACAGACAGATAAAACATCCAAGTTGAGCATAAAATCTTAAAATGTCATATCAGAGTTTAAGTTCATGCGAAAAAAAAAAAAAAGGCTACCTTTTTTCTTTGAGATATAAATAAATGTAAATATAAAGGAAAATTCCTTTTCCTTTATGTATTTTCTTTGAGGGTAACACTAATCCATTTCCTCTTTTCAGCCACATTCAACTTGTTTTGGTACTTGTATCCTTTTCTAAATAGTCCATATCAATCCTGTCTCCTTGTTGCAGGATGTAACACTCGAAGAAGTGAACCTTTGCCTCCTACCCCATTGGCCTAAAAACAACACAGTGTGAGATTTTTCTGCAAGTGACTATCTCTTCTCATACCCTTAAAAATCAAACAACCAGTTCAAATGGAAAACTCAGCTTTTACTTACTACACATAATACATAACTGTGTGCTTTGCTCCATCCTCACTATTGAACACAGGCACACACACAAACTGAACTTTGGCCTTTCAAGAAGAACTCTAAATAGACAATTTATAAGTATATACAATACAAGTGGAATTTTCCCTCAAGTTGGAAACTTACAGACCTGGTTTTTTCTGGTATAGCAGCCAGTAGATCCGTTCTGTAACTTGACTGTGCAACAGCCATATCAAAATTTTATTAGTTCATTTTTATTATATACTTATCCTACTGGTATTCAAAATATTTTGTCAAGATTTCAGCAACATTGCCACTAAGTATAATAATCTAAAAACTTGGTGCTGTCTTTGTGGTTAACTCTGTGCTCCAGGACAACTTTTTTCCAGAAGGAAAAATAAGAAATTAATTTCATCTGCTCCCTCACAGTTGATTAGAGGAAAAAATACGCGAATTACATCAACAGTTAGGGATTCCCATATCCCCAGCTAATTGTCTGCATAAGCATCCTCTCATTACATCTTCTTTATTAAGGGAGAAATAGCGGCTGAGAAACTGTACAACCAAAGTTGCTTTGTTTGAAACACTGGCATTGCCGTCCTCCCAGGTCTCTCCAACTCTTCTCTTCAACTCTTCACCTCCATAACGCCGCTCAATCACTGACACTTCTTTTATAAAATAATCTTTCAAATGCCAAGATTGTTTTTTCATTTCTAACAATAAGAGAATATAAAAAGAAAGCACATTGCCTTTTCAATATGCTTTACAAATCTGTTCCTTCTCCTAATCCTCTTTTTCCTCAAGCAGGTGAAGTATAATCACAGTAAGACAAGCACAGTCCTAAAATGGCCTAGCCAAAGGTCATCAAGGCTTTATGCTGAAGCTGGCAGCCAGTTCAAGCCTCTATTACCCATCCTTTAATGGGTAAATAACCAGCACTTTATCTTTTCCTCTCTATATTAGTCTGCAGATTGCATTCAGCTTTTTAATTTCATATAATGTCACTCCTCCTTTCTCAGATCACACATTGTCATTTTTTGATAGACCCACCATTTTATTTTATTGAACTCTTCCCTGGGGCAACTCTGAACCAGAGACATGTAAATTTGTACTAATGAACGACTTACCTTATAGAATAGGGCATATAGAATTCAAAGCAAAGTGATAACCTACAGTGAATTAACATCCATTGAATAAACATTGGTCTTAACTGCAATGAAGACATAATTACCAATACGTATACCTACTATAAGATACAGTTGTAGTAGATAATAGACACTTTCAAAAATAGATACGGCATCTGGAAACTTTTGCATCTCAAAGACTGAATGGGAATCCACTGTACACAGAAACACAAATATGCCTTTTAAAGAACAGACTGAAAGAAGCAGCAGATATTGAAATGTACTTTTATACATGCTATACTCCTACACACCCAAACGTTAGAGAACAAACATGTAACAGGACAGTCTATAACTAATCTGTTTACACATCTCTGGTCTATCCACAGCTGATTTCAATTTACATCTTATCGTATCTGACTTGGCAAAACCTATGGACATTTAATCATGAAGCAAAGTGGTTTCATAAGGCTCTCATGTCACACCATTACCTATCTTTAGAAAATAACTTGAAAAAGAAAAGCAGATATCCTGTACAAACCAAACAGTAGATGAAACAAACATGTCAGATCATTGAAAGTCAGTACAGAAACTCAAAGATCCCCTCAACTACAGTTCTTTCAGCTTCTGTTAAAAAAAATCTTGAAGCAAAATAAAAAAACCCAAAACTTATAGGAAAAATCTATATATACTGCACTATTGCATTCATAGGGATGAAAAAGGAAAATGTTTCTCTGTTCTACTTTTCTGTTGTAGTTTCACTGATGATGAACCACTTGTAACAATATTTTCAGAAATATTTTTCAGCTCTGATGTGCAGCATTGAGGTCCAGTTACAAGGGAGAGCAGTAGCACACTTCTCTTAGTGGCTGATTCTACTTGTTTCAACATACATTGCTTCCTTCCTAACAAAACAAAAAAATCCTTTCAGACAACATGCTGAATTAATAACACTAGGCTGTTATAGCACTCACAAAATCAGCTTTTTAATCCTCCCCATTCTTGACCTATTCTGAAACACAACTCCTAGAGCCAGCGATACCTAGTCAGTTCTATCTGCTGCTAAACTCCATCCCAGTATGTTCCACCCAGTGCAGGCCCCATCTCCCTGTCTCCACTTCTATGTGGAAAAAGCCTATGAATCAAATTAGCACTGTTACTTCCATTTTCCCTAAATCTAATTGCAACTTGAGGCCTAGCGTGACCAGAGCACCTGGACAACAGAGCAGTAAAGAAACAGGCAATGTGGTCTCAAACCAGCCTGAATGCTCAAATACAGAGATCAATTTATGAAATCAGCTCTTCCTGCCCCACTTACCTGACCCCAAACTAGATACACAGCCTAGACTTAGCCTTGGCGAACCAACCTACATCAGCTCATTAGTTGCAATTCGTTTCTTCCCACTTGGACCTTTGTTTTAAATCCATTTCTTAAAAATGGACTCAGTTAGTTAACTAAGTTGAGATAACTAGAGTTCTTAGACAGTTTTCAGTTCTAATTAACATAATTTCAAAGGCGTATTCTTATTCTACACTTTTCAGAAGAAAAACTAAACCAAATTAAAGCAGTGATTCATTACAAAGCCTCTATTGGCTATAATTGCCCTCTTAGTATTACGATGCAGTTTCCTTGGCAGACAGCAACTCTTACAAATCTGTTCAGTTTTCGAGAATTGCTATTGCTCAACTACTGCCCACGGATGCTGTAGAAATTTCTGTGTGGACCTTTAGCAGTCTATCCTTAATTTTGTTTGTGGACCCTTTAAAGGAAAAACAACAACAAAAAAAAAGAGGCTTTGAATAAGATTTGGATGACATCTTTTGTCTAGCATTTTCTTCTCTCTGAAACAGAAGGTTTTGAATCTGTGTCCTCTGGAGGTATTTTTTTTTCTCTGTAGAGACAATAATTATGAGGAGTCCTGAAAAGCCCACTTGTTTTTCTTGTGTTCACAGCATACAGCAATCCACCTGCTATGTTTATAGATTGCTGCATGTACAGATTATTTAACAGTGTTCATGCATGTATCTGGCCCAAAGAATCTGGCTCTGCATGTTCAAAACCCATTCATCGATATGAATGATTCTTTGTCTTTGGGATATTTAAATCTAAATTGTTTGGTTATTTTTCAAGTCCAAAAATACCAGGTTTATTTTCACGTGTTTTTTTTTTAAAGTAGTGAGAGTATGAACTGCCAGCCAATACCACTGTTAGAATATGAAATACACATAAAAACTTGAACAAAGTTATATTTGACAGGATGCAATGCTAAGTTACATTAAATGATCTTCTTCCCTTCAAAATTTAGGCTACATCATTATAAAGAAAATCAGGTAACCGTGTGGAGGACTTTAAAAATAGCAAATATTGGGGTTTATAGCTGGGTGAAACTCGCTGATTGAACACAAAATTGCTTTCCTGTATCACAATCTGAAAAAAGCATTCGAACATCTGATTCTAAGAACAGGCTTCCTCCAGCCCAGCAAACATTTCAACTAAATTCTTTGCTTACCTACTTTGTAGTTTCCTGTTTGTCATGAATATTTGAAAGTCCTGGATATTTTTGCCATTTAAATACACAATTTTCCCTTTCTCTGAACATCAGGAAACTGATTTCCATCCAAGGATCTAAGGACATTTGGAAAATATCTATTCATGCACATATAAGTCTGATGCAATAAGTAATTTTTATACACTAATATACACTTTGCCAAACTTAAAATTTTTCAACTCAAAATTTTTCAATGCATTTTAGATATTTAAAAATCTGATCAGTCAATTTTTTTTGTGCCTCTTGAATAAGCAAATATTGTAAAGCAATACATAATCAAAAATTGTAATTGCACCTGGTGCTCTATATGAGTCAGAGTTACACTGGACTATCAGGAGGGCAAAAGACAGCCACACCTCTATCCCCTAAATTGGAAGGAGCTTGGTCACTGTTCCAAGCTGCTGAAGTCAAGACTCACTGGGGATTAAAAGTTAAGGAAAAAGAAAGTGACACCTGGCTGAAGGTTTTCTGCAATGTTTCACCTTTTCTGCCAGGACATAAAACAATAGCAGCACGCAGTGGAGGGGAAGAGGAACACTAGGACAAACTAAGAGTTTCCTGCTCTTTTTTTCTCCTATTATTAAGATGCCTGAGAAGCAGGGAAAAAGCCTGCCAGGTTGGCTTGCAGAACATGCATTCAAGCAGATTGCCTCATCCAAACAGGATTTTATGTTATTACGTTACCCACTGTCCTTATCACCATCCAACCTTTACAACTGAGGAAGTGGAAGCAAGTATTTGGAAATGCTTTATTCTCCTCTTTAATAACCGGTTTGCAATTATGTACAGAATCCAAAAACTGTAGGGGTTGGAAGGGACCTCTGGAGATCATCTAGTCCACCCCCTGTACCAAAGCAGGTTCACCTAGAGCAGGTTGGACAGGACTGCATCCAGGCTGGTTTTGAATATCTCTAGAGAAGGAGACCCCACAACCTCTCTGGGCAGCCTGTCCCAGTGCTCTCTCACCCTCAAAGTAAATAAGTTTTTCCTTATGTTCAGACAGAATTTCCTGTGTTCCTGCTTGTGTCCGTTGCCCCTTGTTCTGTCACCAGGTACCACTGAGAAGAGTTTGACCCCATCCTCTTTAGACGTGTCCTTTAGATATTTATAAGCATTGTTGAGATCCCCTCTCAGTCTTCTCCAGGCTAAACAGATACAGGTGTCTCAGTCTTTCCTTATAGGACTTATACAAATGATTATACAAATGATTCCCTTGATCATTTGTAGACCTCCACCGGACCCTCTCCAGTAGTTCCCTGTCCTTCTTGAACTGAGGGCTGAGAACCGGACACAGTAATCCAAAGGTGGCCTCACCAGGGCAGAGTGGAGGGGGAGTATGACCTTCCTCAACCTGCTGGCCATGCTATCTCGCCCCAGGAGACCATCGCCCTTCTTGGCCACAAGGGCACATTGCTGCCTCACGGTCAACTTGTTGCCCACCAGGACTCCAAAGTCTCTGCAGAGCTGCTCTCCAGCAGGCCATCCCCCAACCTGTACCAGTGTGTGGAGTTATTGCTCCCCAGGTGCAGGACCCTACACTTGCCCTTGTTCAATTTAATCAGATTACTCTCCATTCAACGCTCTAGCCTGTCCAGGTCTTGCTGTATGGAGGCACAGCCTTCTGGTGTGCCAGCCACTCCTTCCAGCTGTTTGTCATCAGCAAACTTGCTGAGAGTACACTTGGTCCCTTCATCGAGGTTGTTGATGAAGACATTGAACAAGACTGGGCCGAGTACTGACCCCTGCGGAACCTCCCTAGTTACATGCCTCCAACTGGACTCTGCACCATCAATCACAACCCTCTGAGTTCTGCTATTCAGCCAGTTCTCAATTCACCTTACTGTCCATTCATCTACCCATACTTACCTATAAGAATGTTCTGGGAGACAGTGTCACAAACCTTGTTGAAGCCAAGGTAGACAACATCCACTGCTCTCCCCTCATCCACCCAGCAAGTCCTTCCATCGTAGAAGGCTACCACATTTGTCAAGCATGATTTCACCTAGCTGAATCCATGCTGACCAGTCCCAATAAACTTTTCTTCTTCTACATGCTTATACATGACATCCAGGATGTCAACTTACAAGGGATGGAGGTGAGGCTGACCGGACTGTAGTTTTCTGGGTCGTCCTTCTTGCCCTTTTTGAAGACTGATGTGACATTAGCTTTCCTCCAGTTCACAGGGCACCTCTCCTGTTTTCCAGGAGATTTCAAAGATGATGAAGAGCGGCTTTGCGTAACATCTGCGAGCTACAGCACTTGTGGTTGCATCCCATCAGGGTCCATGTATTTGTGGGTGTCAAGTTGGCTTAAATGATGTCTAACTCAATTATCCTAGATTGAGTCAGAGTCTTCCTTACTCCAGGCACTCTCTCCAACCATCAGGGTCTGGGGTTCCTGAGGGCTAGCCTTAGCAGTAAAGAATGAAGCAAAGAACGTATCCAGTAACTCCACCTTCTCTGCATCCTCCATCACCAGGGCACCTACTTCATTCCCGCTACTTCATACCACGTCCATCCAGGTTAGATCTAACCAATGCCATTTACTAGAGGAAAGGGAACACTGAGAATGTAGTATATGTTGAGGTTTACAGGGATGACAAATAATGGATTCAGTAAGTATCATTTGGGAGGCTCTATCTGCTTCTCTTTTCAAAGTAGGATCAAAGAGACAATATTTTCCTCATGGGACAACCACTAAAATTAATTTAATACATTAGGACAGAATTATGCGTGTTGGGACACCATCAGTTACAGTTGCTTACATATAAGCAAAATTCAGGCATCTTGAACTCTTTCTTCTACTTAACACATTGTCTGGAAGGAACACAGACTGGAACAACTGGTGTACCATTTCTTTTGCTATTACACTTCCCTTTGAGAAGCCAGGTGACCTTCTTCCACATAGGGATTCAATACTGTGGGAGAAGAGAGAATTTTGTGCCTTATGAGAATGGAGGGGGTTAAAATTCAGGAAATTAAAAAAAGATCACACCAAATGTGGTTGCTGTTTCCCCTCCCCATTTCTTATTTTTCCTTAAAATATCCTAAAATTCTATGCAAATCCCCAGCAAAACTTTACCCTGAACACAGAGAGCACAAAAAATAAGTGCACAAAATACTATACCTTAACAAGTTGAGTTACCAATGATGAAGCAAAGCATAATAGTCTTCCTTTCACAAGTCGTAGTGGACAATATGAAGGACTAAATAAGCAGCTCCCATAGAATCATAGAAAACCTTGTGTTGGAAGAGACCTTAAAGATCATCTGGTTCCAACCCTCTGCCATGGGCAGGGACATCTTCCACCAGACCAGGTTGCTCAAAGCCCCATCCAGCCTGGCCTTGAACACTTTCAGGGATGCAGCATCTACAACTTCCCAGGGCAACCTGTTCCAGTGCCTCACCACCCTCACAGTAAAGAATTTCTTCTTAATACCTAATCTAAATCTACTCTCTTTCAGTTTAAATCCATTACCCTTTGTCCTACCACTACACTCTCTGATAAAGAGTCCCTCCCCATCTCTCCTGTAGTACTGGAAGTACTGGAAGGCTGCTATAAGGTCCCCCCAGAGCTTTCTCTTCTCCAGGCTGAATAACCCCAACTCTCTCAGTCTGTCCTCACAGGAGAGGTGCTCCAGCCCTCTGATCATCTTTGTGGCCCTCCTTTAGGCCTCCTCTAACAGGTCCATGTTTTTCTTATGTCGGATGCAGTACTGTCGGGGTCTCACAAGAGCAGAGTAGAAAGGGAGAATCATCTCCCTCGATCTGCTGACCACACTTCTTTGGTGCAGCCCTGGGTATTGTTTGGCTCTCTGGGCTGCTGGTGCACATTGCTGGCTCTTATTAAGTTTTGCATCCACCACTACCCCCACATCCTTCTCTGCAGGGCTGCTCTCAATAACTAGCCTGTATACATGTTTGGGATTGCCCTGACCTAGGTGCAGGACCTTGCACTTGGCCATGTTGAACTTTGTGAGGTTCACACGGGCCCACCTCTCTAGCCTGTCAAGGTCCCTCTGGATGACATGCCTTCCCTCTACAATATTAACCACATCGCTCGGCTTGGTGTCATCCGCGGACTTGCTGAGGGTGCACTCAATTCCACTGTATACATCCCCAAAAAAGGTGTTAAATAATAGTTGTCCCAAAAAGGGCCCCTGAGGAATGCCCTTCATCACTGGTCTCCGCCTGGAGATTGAGCTATTGACCACAACTTGCTGAGTATGACCGTACAGTCAATTCCTTATCCACCAAGTGGTCCACCCATCAAATCCATGCGTCTCCACTTTAGAGACAAGGATGTTGTGCAGGACAGCGTCAAATGCTTTGCACAAGTCCAGGTAGATGACATAAGTCACTCATGCATTATCCACTGATGTTGAACTCCATCATAGAAGGCCATAACTGCGAAACTTACAAGAGGAATGAAACATGCAAACCTCAACTTTCAGCTGCATGATCACAGGGATGTCTTCATAACAAAGTATTAAATATAGGTATTTTGAAAATTATAAATTTCTGAAAAATTGCTTCCCCGCATGTAACAGATCCGTATTTTTTTTTCTGTGGGACAGACTCAAGCTTTTCAGAGAGTAAAAGAATACAAAATAAATGCAAAAATATACCTTTCCATCACTTCTCCTTTAACTGAAATTCATTCACCTAATGCTGGATGCAATTTGACCACAGGAAAACACAAAAAGCATCATAAGGTTATTTTCATAAGATGCAAAAATATTTTAACTCCCACATTAATCCCAAGAGCTCTCCCCTGCCCCCCCCACGCCCCCCGAAAAAAACCAAACCCAAAACAAAACAAAAGACATAACCAAAGCAAAAAACATAACCAAAACAACCAACAAACAAACCAAAAAATACACCATTAGCTATGCCAGTAGGCAGCTATGCCAGTAGTACTTTTGGACTTGTACTTTTATTAACCACCAGGGTCAGATAATCCTATCTGCTGCAATCTTAAAATGGTCATTACATAATGCAATATTTTTGGGTTGTATGGATTGCTGACTAACTATTCACTTAACTATGGGGTGTTTTTTATTAGGTTGATGAACTATTGCATTTTATTACGTGCCTGCAGTGACGCTGTGATATGCCAGCTTTCCTCTCTAGCTGTGGTCACTCTTTCAGAACATGCTCTATAATAGTTAAAATCCCATAAGGATATTACAGGAGCATGACAAGGCTCTAAATATACTTTTTATAAAAAGCCTGAGGAGCAGCTTTATACTTAGCCTTATTCCATATTTTCATCTTGGCTTGAATTTTTAAGGAGGCCTAGGAAGATCTGAGCTTTCAGGCTCACAAAGCCAGAATCTCTTCTGCAGGTACATAGATAAGGTTTTTAGCACATCATATTGTTTAAAAAACACTTTTTCCTGCTAGTACTAGCATAGACTAAATATAGTGCCAAGCTATATCAAGGACAGATTCAGCTACAGAGGAATATTCCTTTTAAAACAAAACTATCCCACCCTTTACTGCACAGGTTTTTTTCCTCCATTGTTCTCTTGTAAACATTTAAAATTATTTTAACGAGCTCTTGGTTTTTCCTCTGTATTCTCACCTTGTTGGAGGTCTGATGTCACATAAATGGCACAGCTTATATTTGTAATATTTTTCTTGGTAGCAAACCAGTTTGAAAGGGACTTAGTAAATACTCATTTTAACTGCACTCCAACATCCAGAATTCTTTGTGTGTGATCTGACATGAAAACATGCAGTCTCCAAGACCAAGAAAAGGGTTGTTTTCTACAACCCAGAAAATTTCAGGGATTCTGTTAAAATATCAGTTCTCCTTTTTTATATCAGCAACCGATTAATAGCAGCATGCCAGCACTAGACATGTGGCAAGGCTCTGGAACTACTGTTATTCATTGCAGTTGGAGATAGTTTTGATGCTATATAAGCCTCTTTTTATTTTCCCCAGATGACAGCTTTACAATTGACATACTGAATAAAATCTATTCTAGATAAAAATTTCTCTTGAAAGTTGAGGTTTAAGTTTAAGGAAATTTAAACAAAAAACCATACACACACACACACACACACACACACACACACACACACACACACACACACACACACACACACACACACACACACACACACACACACACACACACACACACACACACAAAAAAAAAAAAAGAGAGAGTGAAAAATGTCAAAAAAAATCCATGCTATGATTTCTTGAAAAATATTTCAGATTCATTGCAAAAATTTAATTCACATCAATATGTTCAAAGGCTGCTCCATCACCTAAATTTCAGGAAAAAGGGAAATAAGACCACGGTGCAAGCTAATTTAATTTCAACATTTTCAAGCTGAGCAGAAATCCGTGTTCTTCTCTTATAGAAATTTGAGATACCAGAAATGTTCTTGCTATGGTTTAAGAAGAAAAAAGCACAATCCTACAGACAGATTCCTACTTCCCCAAGAAATCTTATAACTCTAGAGAGAAAAAAAACCAGCCAAACACCACCCACTGCCTGCCAAAATCCTCTAAACAGCTTGCAGGTTTCACCAGTTAACCCAATTTCAAAATGGTCCACTTTGACCAGGTATGAAGTCCCAGATAATGAGAGAAAAAAACCCCACATTTTAAATCATATTTTTTACTTCAAATATAATTCAAATAAAGCTTTTATAAAAAGTAAAAGTAGCTTCTAAAATCTCTAAAAGCTCTAGAAGTAAGCTTTTCCTAATAAGACTTTCTTCCAATGAGTACACATTTCTTTAAAAACTGTTTAACTATAGCTTTACAATTCCTTCCAAAAATTGCCTTTTAGCAGCATGCCTAATAATTTTGTGGAGTGCGTATTCACATACACACGGAGTAGGTAATCTTCCCACTATCAGGGTGCAGTGGCTTTTGTGTTATCTGTCTGAAATGTGAAGCACGTCGCTTTTCAGCCCGCTGTCCCCTGACAGCCGCAGGTGTCAGTCAAGGGAAGTGCAGAAACTACCACCTGTCTGATGAATTCTGTTGTGTTTGTCCCTCTGAAGAGCAATCAAGCATCAAGTTTTCCTGTTTCTTTCCTTGCATTTTCCTATCGATTTTCTAGCAGATAAAAACACTCCAGTATGTGGCTGTTCAGTGTCTAGTAGATTCCCTCAGTTACTGCAACAAGAAGATTGTTAGCTTTCCAAATTGTACTAAAAATTAATGGCCATCAGGTAACCCCTACGCTCAACCTCCTTGACCAATCATCAAAAAATAAATCCCTTCCACACAACAACCTCACTATGACTAACCCAGGGCAGATATGTTTAAAATTTGCTATAGAAGATGCATATGTTCTACAAGCACACTGCTTCAAAATGTTTTAAATCAGGAAAATTTAATAAATAAAACAAGCAAAGATAAAGCCATTCCCTGGTCTTTGATTCAAAACCCAAAAATACATAGTCTTCATTTCAGTATGCTCATTTACTCTTAAATGCAAAACATCATAACAATGTTATGATGCTGTTGCCAAAAGTATCAGACTGAATACAGACTGGAGAGGAAATAAACATTTTTCTAATAGAAATGTTAATACAGCACAAGCTTCTAGATTAAAAGAGAAAAAGCGTTCTTTCCTGTATGTACAACTAGCATTTGTTTGGTATCTTAGTTTTCCTTACCACAAATTAGACACACTTCTGTTCGTGTGCAATTCATGTTCAAAGTCACCCACTAAAACATCTCTCTACGTTCTGTAATGGAATGCCAAGGTAATGAGGGCAAGTCGCTTTCAAATGTGGAATGGATCTTTTTGTAATGACTTCTGCCTTTGCCCCACATAAGCATATACAGGTGTATAGGTACAAGACTAAAACAGCATCTTCTTGTAAAGGACTGCAGGATAAGTGTACATTTTGTTAGCAAATGAAAATGCTTAAGCATTTATGGACTATGCAACATGAAAATACGGAATTTAGAAAGGAAACAGAGTACTCACTTGCTTATAAAATTAACTTCAGTAGGAACCTAAATAATAATGTAAATATTCCAATGAAAGCCAAAGGCTCTGACCCACCTAGCAACTGCTTTTTAATCTTCTGAAATATTTCACAAAGGGTCAGCAAATGTTGGTTAACACCTCATGGAATTTATCCCTAAATAGGACAGCAGTTTCTATGAAAACATATTTGTAATTAGCTCATTAAATATACATCCGACTTACACCTGAAAAGCATATTTAAAAAAAAAAAAAAGTTACATTCAAAGTTTGAAAATCACTCATTTCAGGATAAACAACCCTTCAATTAATCATCGCAGTACAGCACAGAAACTCATAGGTACTAAAGAGTTTGCCTCTTGACAGCAGTAATCCACTAAACAGAATTTGAAAAGCCGCTGTACAAATCACAGGTGAAGCATTATGTTTCAGTGACAGTGCTCATAATCAGTCCTTGGATGCAATATCCGGTGCCATTAGCCACAAGTTAAAGGTTAGAAGTAGAAGACAATGGGGGAGAACATACCAAACATAGAGGTCTTGTTGCCTTTCTAAGGACTGTTCAGACAGACTCCAAATCTGCAAACGCATAAGTTGATTCATATGACTGACTTCCTAGGTTCACTGGGATCACTTAAAACCAAAGTTACAAATACACCACACACACACAGACTTTTTAGCAGGAGCACAGCTGTAGCAAGAGGATTCAAAAACCCAGGTAGAACTAAGGGGGGAAGACAAAAAACACTTGGAAATTATTTTCTGTGTTTTACATTGGCACACCTTTTCTTCTTTGAGAGATTTTGCAAAGGCAGCTTTTTCTAACTGACATGTACAGATGTCAGACATCAAAAGGATAATTTTCTAATAACACTTCAGAGAAATATTAAACTTTTCACTTCAAAATGGTCCCGTGAACCACTCTATGCACCAGTCTGCTATAGTAAATTGACATGAAATTATTGATACTGTCTATTAAAATTAAGCAGTTATTCTTTCCCTGAAAAAAAGAGTAGTTTTACAAATGCACCATTTTTCCAAACGTTAGTTAAACAAAATTGTCATTAAGGCATTCATCTCTGACTGTTGCTGCCTCCTTAATTCTCCAGCCAACTGAAAACTTTTAAACACTTAAATATCAAATTTTCTGGAATTGAAAGGAAAGCTTGAAATGTCATTCATCTGTTAAAAAATTCTTCCCTTCTTCATTTCCTCTTCCCTACCACCACACAGCTCAGCTGAGCCCATGGCAAAAAGGATGAGGTATTTCTCAGTACAGCAGTCAGTCAGTCTTTTCTTTGGGAGTTAGTGTAAGTCAGGATGAGTCTGACTCCCCTTTATTTCCTCTAAAAAACCACTAAGAGAAATGACACAGAAGCAAATAAAGCATGCAGCCACACAGGACTAGGTCTGGGCTATTATATTACATAGTAGTGTCATTTTTATACGTGAAGTCTTTCCTTCATAGAATCAGAAAACATGCACAGCCGAAAGGAAACTGGACTCTGCAGCCCACCTGAGTGACACGGAGAGTGGCAGTATTATTATAACTATGTCAAAATCCACAAGCAGGTCTTTCCGTTCAATGCAACGCATATGCCTGTTTAATCTGCAAGTCAAAACAAAACTAAACGAAACAATTACTGGCAGTTTTATATAAATCCACTCTTCCGTTATTAAATGTCTCATTGAAAGAACTGACATACATGGGGTTAGTTTAAAAAATATATATTTGTACAGATGAAAATTCTGGAAACACTCAGTTGAGTCAAAAGTAACAGTATCAAGCAACACTCCACAAGCCATATCTGGGACTGATGTAATGCAGTCATTATTTATGGCACCTAGCCATATAGGACTACGAATGAACTGAAGCACGGATGCAAGAATAGGCTTTGTTTAATTCCTCTGATGGATATTATTGGCTGAGATGGGACAGTCCTGCTAGATCACCCACTCCATTCCCACACCAGTCCTGAACTGGTGTGTAAGCAGCACATACAGTACTGCTCTTGTCCACTCAGTGGAATAATGTGCTTAAGCAGGCTCTCTGTTACCCAGCAGAACTCATTGTCATAATCTGATGTCCCCTGTATGTTCAATCCAAATTATGCAGTCTCTTTTTTTCTCTCCTTTCTTTTTTTCTCCTCTTTTTAGAAAATATAAATCCACGTCAAACAACACCAGTGATCTATTCATCCCACAATTTATTCCAAGGTACCCCGTGCAGCTCCAGTTAATGAATTTCCCAAAGGCCTTGAATTGTCTCTTCCCATTTCTCCCCCTCTTGGTAACTTCCCTTGCACATACATGTTCAACAACTATGCTGACTGAACATTTCTCTCAAAAGGCATACAAAATGCATACCCTTAAGACTGAGAAGGGTCTAAAGAGTTTAATTAAATTTAATAAGGGCATGACTCAGATGCACATGGCATTATTCACCAAGTCTTGTAAGTGACATGTTACATTGCTGTTACATTGCTTACTAAAACAGAAATACCTTGTTTGCAGCTGTGACACAACTGCATTTTCAGGGTGCAAAGTGACTTAAGGTGTACCGTGGTAACATGTACCCGTGGACTTGAGCTGTTATGAGATGATTTAAAGTCAGGAACAGAAGCATAAAGGGAATACTGTGTTTGCTAAATCCAGCTAATGACTTAATAGTTTACTCACCATACATCATCCCATTAGCAGACTTCATCATGTTTTATCATCTTTTTCATCACAGGCAAGGCATACCTTATTATATTTTGTAGGGAAAAAAGAATTAGAAGAAGACACTAAGGAGTAAAAGTATTAAAGTGTGGATTGCAGTGAAAGAGGATTAAAAGTATGGCATTATTCACCAAGTCTTGTAAGTGACATGTTACATTGCTGTTACATTGCTTACTAAAACAGAAATACCTTGTTTGCAGCTGTGACACAACTGCATTTTCAGGGTGCAAAGTGACTTAAGGTGTACCGTGGTAACATGTACCCGTGGACTTGAGCTGTTATGAGATGATTTAAAGTCAGGAACAGAAGCATAAAGGGAATACTGTGTTTGCTAAATCCAGCTAATGACTTAATAGTTTACTCACCATACATCATCCCATTAGCAGACTTCATCATGTTTTATCATCTTTTTCATCACAGGCAAGGCATACCTTATTATATTTTGTAGGGAAAAAAGAATTAGAAGAAGACACTAAGGAGTAAAAGTATTAAAGTGTGGATTGCAGTGAAAAAGGATTAAAAGTATACGTGGGTTTCCTTTTTTTTTTTTTTTTCCTTTTTTATATTAAGTCGCACAGAGTCCAAGAAAAAGATTACAGCATTCCTTAATCCTTGGGACACCTATCAGCAATAATTTACATCCTCTGGTTTTTCCATAAAGCTCTAGTAGTGCGTGCCCACTTTATGCACCAAATATGAACTTCTACACAAGAACAAAGATGCATTTAAATGCACAGGTTACATTTTTATTAAGAGAAGTAATTTACAGGGGCATGTAACTGGAACATAGTACTAGTAATTTAATCTAGATTATCAAAAAATGTATTTCCACTTTTTGAAGGATATGTTCATCAATCAATTCTGCTGTCACTCATTAATGATAACAGAGTATTCCATATCTGTACCTAACTGTATGGTTGCATTATCAACCCAATTATTGCTGGAGATATTAACAAACAGGGCAATATTTTTAAGTCCATGAAATTTGGCATACAGCTCTAAGAAGCAAATGAGATAAAATTTCAAATCAGATAGATACCATAAAAACAGAGTTTGACTCCCTCTCTTCCTTTCATTTTAAGAAGGCAAAAGCTACTACAGAAGAGTTGTTTATTGGGGTCACACAAGAGAGCAATGAGCAATATTGTCAGAGATCATATAACTTCTCCGAAGCTGTACAATAAGATCAGTGCTAAAATATCGTATTCCCCATGTTTATGTCTTGACCTGTTGTAGCTCTTGATTCATTTTGCATTTGGATCTCACAAATCCTTCATTCACCCCACTTTTACACCCGTCCAGATGAAAACATGACTGTAGGATCCGGATGTAATATCGGTTTGAGAATAACCTGGCTCTGCCTGGTGCAACAGGAGAAGAGGAAGTACAACTTCTTTCCCTGACATATGCACATATCCACATATGGCCTGTGAAAACGTGTGAAAAAGCTGACGGCCTAAATCTCTAGTGAGCTGCAGGTAAGGAATGCTCAGTCACTTAAGCAAATTTAGTCTCACTTTCACAACTTTAGCAACAGACATCTCCAATGCAAGGCTTTCCTCTTACTAACTTTAATCCTTCTTCACAAAGAAACTCAGGGATCTTGAGCCTTTCAAGAAAGAAAGATAATTAAAACTGGTTTAAATTATATTTTTTCCACATACACCTGAATTCTCAGAGACTAGAACACTCTAAAATTTCACATGAAACTTTCCTAAAAATATTTGGTCAGGTGCCCACCATGGTAAAACACTAGCCCAAATTCTTCTCTTCGCCAAATTTGCAAGTAAACAGCAGAAAAGGATGGGATGAGGGCAGAGCTGGTACACACAAAGTTGACCATGAGCCACCAATGTGCCCGCCCTTGCAGTAAAGGAGGCAAATGGTATCCTGGGATGCATGACACAGAGTATTGCCAGCACATGGAGGGAGGTGAGCCTTCCCCTCCACTCAGCACTGATGAGGCCATGCCTGCAGTCCTACCCAGTTCTGGACTCCCAAGTACAAGAGAGAGGTGGACATATTAGAGAGAGTCCAGTATCAGGAGACAAATAGAATAAGGGGACTGAAGCATCTCTCTTATGAGGGAAGACTGAGAGGGACTGTTCAGCCTGGAGAAAAGCAAGCTTAGGGGCCTATGAATGTATATTAATACATGAAAAGAAGGTGCAAGGAAGATGGAGCCAGGCTCTTTTCAGTGACAGGACAAGTGGCTACGGGTGAAGACTGAAACATGGGAGGTTACCTCTGAACATCAAGAAACACTTTCCCTGTGAAAGCAACTGAGCACAGGCATGGGTGGTCCGGAGAAATGGTGGAGTCTCCACCCCTGAAGGTACTCAAAAGCCATCTGGACACGGTCCTGGGCCACTGACTTTAGGGGGTCCTGCTTGAGAAGTACAAAATGACTTCCAGAGGTCCCCACCAAACTCAACTAGTCTGTGATTCTGTGATTTCAATTAGAATGGAAGAGGGAATCGTTATTTAAAGTGACAGAAACTTCAATGATATGACAAAGGATGATGTAAGAGGAATATGCCTTCCTGTGCTTCATGCTTTCAGTTGTTAATATAACTAAGAACCCATTTTATCTACTATGAAGCTCAATAAACAACTCCAGTGATTAAAGTAACAGAAGTTTATTTAAGCCTTCCTCAACGAGGTGAAATTTCCTTGAGTTTGCTCAACTTTAACATAACAGCTATAATTATGTTCATCAGTATAATTTTGATCATAATACTACCAAGATCCATAAGAAACACATTACAAAATTATTTTGATGGGTACGAACTGCTTTCAAGATGATTCTACATAGAACAAGGAGGGGTATGGTGATATTTCAGTACTAGCTGATTAGTTGAACTATATAAAAATACTACTTGTGTTCTAATATTTTGCCCTCATTTCATTTTTTTCTACAGTCTCTCTAAAATGCCTCCAAAGTATTTTGACCTTCTAACTGTAACATGGTCAGTTCTTCAAATTTAGGGATTGTGAGTGTGTTCCTATTTTCAATAGCTTTTACCAGCTTTGTTTCCAACTTTATTCAACGGAAGAGAAAGTTACACTCTTCTCTTGACAGTAGAGCAAAACTCAGTGGATTTTTATTTGGTAACATTTTGTTGGAGAAAAGATAAAGGTAGATACTGAGTATGATTTACTGTTACCTCACTACATGAGGTAGACACAACCTTCTAGGACATGACAAGTATGAACAATGTTCTACACTTCCTTACACCCACCCCTTCCAGACCTAACCCTGCTCATATCCAGTCAGCCCGTAAAACATATGTGAATACGCCGGCACTTATCCACGAAGCTCATACATGAAGTCTTAAGCAAAGCTAAAAGCTGAGTTCACTATAATAACTATTATGTCACAATGACATTTAAAAAGCCAGTTTAGGTTCTTTTGTTGGCTATCTGCTATAATCTACTTCACATTTTTAACATTTGCAACAGCAAATTTTAAAAACCAAATCACTGTGAGAAGAATCACTATAAGAAAAGTTCCACTAAACCCCAATATATTGGTTCATAGACCTAAAAGAGGACAGTCATTCCCTGGTGATAGTCATTCCCTGTCAAAACTATGCAAAAGGAGGAAATTGAAATTCCACGGGAACACTGAACCGAGGATGCAGTAGGAACGGATGTCATCCCCAACAAACTAGCACTTGATTCCAAAATACAGCTTGAAAATACAGTTCAGACCTATAATTACTAATAGATCCTATTTATTACTAATTAAAAGATCCAATCTGGTCTAGTTCCTGAGGGGCTTATAAAATAGTAATAACAACAACACAGAATTTGAAGACTCACTCAGCTCACTTTTCCTTCCAAAAAAAGGATGCTCCTTTTTATCATAGTATGTTATGGCAATATAATCCAAATTCTAAATTCATGGTCATACTTAGTATATGAGAACAATCATTTTTTATCCTATTTTAATCTAAATTTATATTAATGCAATGCAGCATTACAGAATTATAGTCATTTTTAGTATCATCTTTTGTGATACATGCACATACCTGTGACTGCTTAGGAAAGCATATCTTTAATCCCCACTTATTCCAGTATCTCACATTACAAATGCTAGAAAAACAACAGGAGGCTTCCCAAATAGATTATGTTCTTGGCCGTAGGAAATGCTATCCATGAGGACAACTGATTTTATTCACACTATCACTGTGTAAATTTGAGACCGCAGGTAAGACAGAGCACCAAACTGCTATTTCAAGAGTAACTCTATTCAATAACTGCAATATGAAATTCATGTAACTAAGTATCCAACATAAAGGCCAAAGGAAACTAAACTGCTTGTCTGTTCCAGCTCCCAGGGCACTGCACTGAATCCCACTTGCTTCATATTTTTTCAAAAGTAAGCCTGGATGTTCTGTATTTGCATGTAAAAAAAAAAAAAAAAAAAAAAAAAAAGAGAGAGACGTAAAGAGCTATTTTAATTCCCCACAAAGAGGAGCTGCTTGCAAGAAAGAGGGCGAGCAGGTGCACAGGGCCAGAATAAGCAGGGACAGAGTTGAGTGCCAGGGGAGCTCAATCTCAGTCCTGGGAACAGAGTTGGTGGCAGGATGAAATGGAAACCAGGTGAGGTTTGCATTGCAGGATCACAGCTATCATGGCTCTAGCAGCCTTCATCAGAAACAGATACCAGATCCAATTAGTCGCTGGTCTCTGCAGGCCATTCTGTGTGCCCCTGAGGCACACCAGTGCTATCAATGCACCCTTCAGGCTTTGCTTAACAACTTTTCCAGTGACACAGTCACGGTCCAGTCCTGACCACAGGCCTGCAGGTGTAGGGTGGCATCCTCCTCCCATCCTCATCCCCCGCAGCTCCCCACTGTGCTTTTGAATCATCTCCTTCTCATGGCATCCGAAAGTGTTGCAACAACAGAAGGCAAAGTGACATAACATAAAAGTTTCTCTACCAAAATTAAGAACTTTACTTGGATCACCAGGCTAACCTGCTTATGGATGTACAGTTACCACACAGGTTCAAAGGAAAACACATGGTCAGGAGCACAGGAGACCAGAAACGTCCCATTCAACAGCAGCCTGAAGCTATATAGAGAATAATTGTTCTAAGTTTACTTCAAGTGACCCTGTACTTTTTTTTCAGATTAAATTCAGTTTTTTTCTTGAGAGGTTTAAGTTAAGCTAATGCCCTAAACACAAAAAGACCATCATCTTTACTGTAAATCTGCTATCACAAATTTAAAACTCATCTTCCAAATTTTAGAACAAAAGCAAACGGGAATGATTTAGGAGAGCCATGTTCACACTTGCTTTTCTTTAGGGCACTTACAAAGCTGAAAGTGAGTTCATTTATTGTCTCCAGAAGGCTGAGTGGGGCATCATCAGAGAGGTTATTTTAATTTATTTTTTTTTTTCCTTTTCTCGCCTTGACTAGAATCTGAATTAAAAGCTGGGCAATAGCAAATTGATGACTAAGCAGAGCAAACTACCTGCAGAGCACGTTACGAGGATGTAAATCACACCCGAGGGAAACGCAGTGACACGGCGCGGCTCGGGGCGCTCCGCTTGCGGGACGGAACCCCCGTCGGGGAAAGGCAGGCGGGAGACTCCCGGAGCTGCTCCGCATCTGGGAGAGTATCTCCCCCGACGGAGGAGGCTGAGAACCTCACCCCTCGACGCTCGGCGAAGTTCAGCAGGATCGTAACTTTTGTAATAGCGACCCTCCCATCTTCCCTTCCCAGAGAGCTGTAAAACCAGCCTGGCGCGGGCTGCCGGAGCCGTCCGCTCGGCAAACACAGCTGCCGGCGGAGCCCCCCGCCAGCCCTCCGCACCCGCGGTGCTACCTGCCGCCCGAGGAGGAGCC